>NC_053024.1:67832579-67960845 GCF_003073215.2 Triticum urartu | reverse complement strand
TTGAAATCAACATACTCGGGGTGTGTTACCTTAGGACCTTTGGCCATGAAGCATCTTCCAATTCCTTCATTTGGTGAGTCAAATATGTCGTAGGAGTTGGTTGACACAAGTGCTAGACCGGCAACACCTTCATCTTGAGTATCTTCGGAGTCGGAGTGATAACTTCTCTCGGAGTGGCTGTCGGAGTCGGAGCCGGATACCCATTCACCAACATGAGCTTGATGTCTTCGTTTTGTGTAGCTCCTTGATGATTTTTCCTTCCTTTCCGAATCCTTGCTTCTCCGTGAGTATCTTCGTTCATAACGATCATCTCTACTCCTTCTCTCTCTTGGTGGTGATTCTTTGCTTCTTCTTTTTGGAGAATCTTCTCTTCTCTTGTAGGGAGCCGTACACTCATTGGAACAGTGTCCGGGTCTTCCACAACTGTAGCAGTTTCGCTCTCGACTAGAAGATCTTTTGTCATTGTAGGACCTTGACTTGAAGCTTCTATCTTTGCTTCTACTCTTGTAGAACTTGTTGAAGTTCTTCACCATTAAGCTCAATTCTTCATTGAAGTTTTGTTTCTCACTTGATGATGTAGGGGCTTCACATGAGGCTTTGTAGGCACCACTTGATTTGTTGTGAAGTTCCTCTTTATCCTTAAGTGACATCTCATGAGCAACAATTCTTCCAATCACCTCCGTTGGCTTGAGATCTTTGTAATTGGGCATCATTTGGATCAATGTGCACATGGTATCATATTTTCCATCCAAGGCTCTTAGAATCTTCTTGATGATGAATCTATCGGTCATCTCTTCACTTCCTAAGTCGGCAATCTCATTTGTGATGAGAGCAAGCCTAGAGTACATTTCAGCGACACCTTCACCATCCTTCATTTTGAACTTGTAAAGTTGACTTTGAAGCACATCCAACTTGGATTCCTTGACGGAGTCGGTACCTTCGTGCATATCAATCAAAGTGTCCCAAATTTCCTTTGCATTCTCAAGACGGCTGATTTTGTTGAATTCTTCGGGGCACAATCCGTTGAAGAGAATATCACAAGCTTGAGCATTGTATTGCAACATCTTCAACTCATCCGCGGTAGCTTCACGGTTTGGTTCTTTCCCATCAAAGAAGTCACCTTGCAAACCAACACACACAATAGCCCAAACGGCGGGGTTATGTCCAAGAATATGCATTTTCATTTTATGCTTCCAACTAGCAAAATTAGTACCATCAAAGTAAGGACCTCTACGGTGATAATTTCCCTCGCTAGATGCCATACTCTCCTAGGTTGTGAAACCAAGGCTATGACCACCAAAAGCTATGGAGATCAAAGCAAATGGAGACCAAAGCTCTGATACCACTTGTAGGATCGAAAGTATGTCTAGAGGGGGGGGGTGATTAGACTACTTGACCAAATAAAAACTTAACCTTTTCCCAATTTTAGTTCTTGGCAGATTTTAGCTATTGTAGGACAAGTCAAGCAATCATCACACAATTCAAGCAAGCATGCAAAGAGTATATTGGCAGTGGAAAGTAAAGCATGCAACTTGCAAGAATGTAAAGGGAAGGGTTTGGAGAATTCAAACGCAATTGGAGACACGGATGTTTTTCCCGTGGTTCGGATAGGTGGTGCTATCCTACATCCACATTGATGGAGACTTCAACCCACGAAGGTAACGGTCGCGCGAGTCCACGGAGGGCTCCACCCACGAAGGGTCCACGAAGTAGCAACCTTGTCTATCCCACCATGGCCATCGCCCACGAAGGACTTGCCTCACTAGCGGTAGATCTTCACGAAGTAGGCGATCTCCTTGCCCTTACAAACTCCTTGGTTCAACTCCACAATCTTGTCGGAGGCTCCCAAGTGACACCTAGCCAATCTAGGAGACACCACTCTCCAAGAAGTAACAAATGGTGTGTTGATGATGAACTCCTTGCTCTTGTGCTTCAAATGATAGTCTCCCCAACACTCAACTCTCTCTCATAGGATTTGGATTTTGTGGAAAGAAGATTTGAGTGGAAAGCAACTTGGGGAAGGCTAGAGATCAAGATTCATATGGTAGGAATGGAATATCTTGGTCTCAACACATGAGTAGGTGGTTCTCTCTCAGAACATATGAGTTGGAATTGTGTGTGTGTTCTGATGGCTCTCTCCTCGAATGAGAGGAGGTGGAGGGGTATATATAGCCTCCACACAAAATCCAACCGTTACACACAGTTTTCCAATCTCGGTGGGACCGAATCAGCAAACTCGGTCTGACCGAATAGTAAACCTAGTGACCGTTAGGATTTTCGGTGGGACTGACATGCAACTCGGTAGGACCGATTTGGTTAGGGTTTGGGCATAATGTAATCTCGGTGAGACCGATTACACAAACTCGGTGAGACCGAGTTTGGTAATTAGCTAACCAGAGAGTTGGTTAGGTAAACTCGGTGGGACCGATTTGCTCTTTCGGTGAGACCGAAACGTTACAAAAAGGAAACATTGAGTTTACATTGCAATCTCGGTGGGACCGATTCGCTCTTTCGGTGGGACCGAAAAGTTACGAAAGGGAAACAGAGAGTTTGCAATCCCATCTCGGTGGGACCGAGATCCTTATCGGTAGAACCGAATTGCTAGGGTTTGGCAGTGGCTAATGACAAGTGAAACTCGGTGGCGCCAGATAGGAAGAATCGGTAGGACCGATTTTGGCTTAGGGTTTAGGTCATATGTGGATATGGGAAAGTAGTTGAGGGTTTTGGAGCATATCATTAAGCACATGAAGCAAGAGGTTCATTAAGCAACACCTCATCCCTCCTTGATAGTATTGGCTTTTCCTATGGACTCAATGTGATCTTGGATCACTAAAATATAAAATGAAGAGTCTTGAGCTTTTGAGCTTGAGCCAATCCTTTGTCCTTAGCATTTTGAGGGTTCCACTTTCACATCCATGCCATGCCAATCATTGAGCTTTCCTGAAATAGTCATCTTGGAATAGCATTAGCTCAATGAGCTATATGTTGTTATGAATTACCAAAACCACCTAGGGATAGTTGCACTTTCACTATCACACATAAGCCTCCTTATATCTTCCTCAAAACAGTCACCATACCTACCTATTATGGCATTTCCATAGCCATTCCGAGATATATTGCCATGCAACTTCCATCATCATCATATACATGACTTGAGCATTTATTGTCATATTGCTTTGCATGATCGTAAGATAGCTAGCATGATATTTTCATGGCTTGTCTGTTTTTTGATGTCATTGCTACGCTAGATCATTGCATATCCCGGTACACCGCCGGAGGCATTCATATAGAGTCATATCTTTGTTCTAGCATCGAGTTGTAATATTGAGTTGTAAGTAAATAAAAGTGTGATGATCATCATTATTAGAACATTGTCCCATGATCAAAATAAAAGTGTCCAAAGAAGCCCCGCCAAAAAAAGATAGAGGCCAAAGAAGCCTATAAAAAAGAGAAAAAAAAGAAGGGACAATGTTACTATCCTTTTACCACACTTGTGCTTCAGAGTAGCACCATTGTTGGGGATATTACTGCTGGGCATAAACCGGCCAGGAGAGGCCGGATTATCCCCATAATGAGTTATTACGTTTGAAGCCCATGAAGACAAAACGGTGGCGCTTTATGAAGGCCCAGGTCCCAAAGGCGGATTAAGGCCTGTAGACATAAACCGACATTGAAATGTAAACTTGTGCTGTAAGATAGAAAGAGTAGAGACCGAGCCAGACACGTTTATGAGCCGGCCTCAGGATTCTGTAAACCGACAGGCGTCAACCTATGTATATAAAGGGACGACCCGACGGCGGTTTAGGGACAACAAACAATAAATCGAGAGCCAGGCAAAGCGGGTTCGCTCCCTGGTCATCGAAACCCAAGCAATTCCATCACAACTGGACGTAGGCTTTTACCTTCACCGTAAGGGGCCGAACCAGTATAACTCTTTGCGTCCCTTGCCCGCTTTAACCCCTTCAAGCTAACCCGTTGTGATGGCTCCACGACTAAGTCCTTTCACGAGGACATCTGCCGTGACAAAACCACGACAGTTGGCGCCCATCGTGGGGCAATCACACGATGGTTTCGAGTTCTTGAAGGGCGGCTTCTAAGGACTCAAGGGATACGCTGTGGGCCGGATAGCCAAGAGTCGTCGCGGCAAGCTCTACATTGACGACGCAGGCTGGGGCCCGAGGCCGGCTCGATCGAGTACGGGTACCGGGTCCCCTTTGGCGGAATACACGTCTTCATTGGCAAGATTGGTGAACCGATCCCTGAGCCAGACGTCTGCACCGACATCATCGAGACGGCTCAGCATGCAAGACCTGCCCGCGTTCAGCATGCCATGAAGCGTGCCTTCGTGGGAGTCATCCACGGAGCAGAATCTGAGGATAGATTGGTATCTGGTGGCGAAACTGTCGTTTACTCTGATGACGAGTCTTCAACTGGAGAAACCGAGTCGCTGTATCAGCTGCATGATGGCCGGATTAGTGGTGGTTCTGATGGCAACAGTATTCCGGACCTCCTTGAACCGCCGATCTGAGTTGCGATCTTCATGGCCGGTACACAATCGGTGCAACATTCTTCTACCGCAGCAGCAGTGATTTCCGGTTCAGCAACGGCAACACCAGCCGGAGCAGGGGGCTCTGCACCACCACCGGCTCAGGTTTTGTCCAATTTGTTCGACACTTTGGCAATGTTGCTAGCAGCGGAGGTTGACGCGGCAAACCGGGATCAGCATAACACGAAGATTGCAAAGGTGAAATATCAGATAGCTCAAGCTAAGGTGGATCTGGCAGCGGAGAACACCAGGATGGCCGCTGAGCGGGCCGGATTAGAGGCACAGGCCTATCGGCTTATGCTGGACCAAAGTGCGTCAGATGATGTCATGAGGAGAAGGTACTGATCTCACCCGTCGCCGGTTTACGAGGGAAGAAACCTCTTTAACATGCCAGGAGCAAGCACCAGCAACCAGCCAATGGTAAACCGGGCGGAGGCACCTGGAACAGGGGCACCGGTTCAGCCGCGCGCGATGGATCCGCCCCCTCAGCCTCTTCAGAACGATGTCCCATCACGGCACGTCTCAACGCCTCTGTGTCATTACTCTAACCCCTTGGATAACATCGTTGCCCTCGCTTCATGATTGGCAACTCTCCCGATCGATGGCGAGTCCCCAGTTGCAGTTGAGACATGACAGGCTAGGGAGCTCCTTCAGACGGCCTTGACTCAGTAGCAGGCTTATTCATATAGTCGCGAAAGGATTCATTCTACTCCCCGCCCGAGCCAGAGTTACAGTAGGCATATGGATGAACCGACCGTATCAAGCAGTGCGCGAAATTGTAATCCACCCCGTGGCCATAACCCGGCGGGTGGCGGTGGTGATGCTCAGGATGTGGTGGATCGCGCTAGGGCACGTCGAGAGGCCGAGTTAGCGGCGCAGCACGAAGCCCGCCGAATTACTCCGGTTCGTCCAACAACGTTGGTGGAACTAGGGGTTACCTCCAGTTCTTTGGGGGTACCGTGTCTCGTCCCAGCGCTGCGCAATGTATGGTTGCCCAAGGATTTCAAAGGCCCGCGTAAGGTGCCGAATTACACTGCCGATTTATCCCCCGAGTCATGGGTTGAAAGCTATGAGATGGCAATGGAGATGCTGGATGTGGACGATGTGGCGTGTGCCAAATACTTTACCATGATGTTGGAGGGAACAACTCGCACATGGTTGAAAAACCTGCCGGCTAACTCCATTGGGTCGTGGGCCGAGTAAGGGCCCGGTTTATCCAGAATTTCAAGGATATGTGCAAGCGGCCCATGTCAATTGTGGACTTAGCTGCCTGTGTCCAGGAGGAAGGAGAGTCAACAACCCGCTGGGTGCGTCGGGTTTCGAAGATTTTGCATTCATCAGACGGCATCAACGCTGATATAGCAGTTTTAATATTGAAGGCAATTGCCGGTTTGCACCTCTAAAGTTGAAGTTGGGACGGCTCAAACGTCATTGCAATGACATGGGAACGCTTATGGCAGCTCTGGTGAAGTATGCGACTCTGATAGTACCAAGGACCCCGAGTCTGACGACGATAAGACAGTGAAGGGAAAGAAGAGTGGCAGCACCAAAGGGCAGCAGCATAACCCGGCGGGTCACGGAAACAGCGGTAAGTGTAAAGCGGATAGCAGTTTAGATTTTATGGCTAATACCAATGCGCAGGACAAAGGCCAGCGTCGTAAGGGTAAACTGCCCCCCTCGTGGTGGAGTACCAAGTCCCAATCTGGAGCGCCTGTCTCACCTGTTAAACCATCCTTGCCCAAAGCACGGGTCGCGGGATAAGCCGGCCACGCACCTCTGGAAGGATTGTTATATTATGCAGGAGTTCAAAAATTCAGATTTTTTTTGGTATGATCATGGACCGGGCAGCGATTCAGGCCCCGGATCTCATGGGTCAGGTTACGGTGGAGGCAGTTCCGGTTCAGGTTTTCATGGTAATCAGAGCGGACATGGCAATCAAGGCAATTGATAACCCACAAGTATAGGGGATTGCAACAGTTTTTGAGGGTAGAGTATTCAACCCAAATTTATTGATTCGACACAAGGGGAGCCAAAGAATATTCTCAAGTATTAGCAGCTGAGTTGTCAATTCAACCACACCTGGATAACTTAATATCTGCAGCAAGGTATTTAGTAGCAAAGTAATATGATAGTAGTGGTAATGGTGGCAAAAGGTAATGGTAGCAAAAGTAATATTTTTGGTATTTTGTAGTGATGATAACAATAGCAATAGAAAAGTAAATAAGCGAAGAACAATATATGAAAAGCTTGTAGGCATTGGATCGATGATGGAGAATTATGCCGGATGGGTTCATCATGTAACAGTCATAACATAGGGTGACACAGAACTAGCTCCAATTCATCAATGTAATGTAGGCATGTATTCCGAATATAGTCATACGTGCTTATGGAAAAGAACTTGCATGCCATATTTTGTCCTACCCTCCCATGGCAGCGGGGTCCTAGCGGAAACTAAGGGATATTAAGGCCTCCTTTTAATAGAGTACCGGACCAAAGCATTAACACATGGTGAATACATGAACTCCTCAAACTATGGTCATCACCGGGAGTGGTCCCGATTATTGTCACTTCGGGGTTGCCGGATCATAACACATAGTAGGTGACTATAGACTTGCAAGATAGGATCAAGAACTCACATATATTCATGATAACACAATAGGTTTAGATCTGAAATCATGGCACTCAGGCCCTAGTGACAAGCATTAAGCATAGAAAAGTCATAGCAACATCAATCTCAGAACATAATGGATATTAGGGATCAAACCCTAACAAAACTAACTCGATTACATGATAAATCTCATCCAACCCATCACTGTCCAGCAAGCCTATGATGGAATTACTCACGCACGGCGGTGAGCATCATGAAATTGGTGATGGAGGTTGGTTGATGATCACGACGACGATGGATTCCCCTCTCCGGAGCCCCGAACGGACTCCAGATCAGCCCTCCCGAGAGAGTTTAGGGCTTGGCGGCGGCTCCGTATCATAAAACACGATGAATCTTTCTCTCTGATTTTTTTCTCCCCGAACACGAATATATGGAGTTGGAGTTGAGGTCGGTGGAGCTCCAGGGGGGCCACGAGGCAGGGGGCGCACCCAGGGGGCAGGCGCGCCCCCACCCTCGTGGCTAGGGTGTGGGCCCCCTGTCCTTGATTCTTTGCCAATATTTTTTATTATTTCCAAAAATAATCTCTGCGGAGTTTCAGGTCATTCTAAGAACTTTTGTTTCTGCACATAAATAACACCATGGCAATTCTGCTGAAAACAGCATCAGTCCGGGTTAGTTCCATTCAAATCATGCAAGTTAGAGTCCAAAACAAGGGCAAAAGGGTTTGGAAAAGTAGATACGACGGAGACATATCAACTCCCCCAAGCTTAAACCTTTGCTTGTCCTCAAGCAATTCAGTTGACAAACTGAAAGTGATAAAGAAAAACTTTTACAAACTCTGTTTGCTCTTGTTGTTGTAAATATGTAAAGCCAACATTCAAGTTTTTAGCAAAGATTATGAACTAACCATATTCACAATAACATTTAGGTCTCATGTTTACTCATATGAATGGCATAATCAACTAGCGAGCAATAATAATAAATCTCGGATGACAATACTTTCTCAAAACAATCATGATATGATATAACAAGATGGTATCTCGCTAGCTGTCGATGTACAGAAATAGGGGCGCATCTTTGTAACCCTTTTCCTGTGCACGGGAAGTCAGAGCCGCGCCCACGGACACACCAAGCAGAACGAGGGAGGTGAGCCAAGGTAAGATCGAAGCCCATGACAATCAGAGCAACGCCAAGGCCAAGACCACAAAGAGCAGAGGGACGAAGCAAGTTCCCCCGGCAAGACCCTTGCCGGGCGGCCTCAGCGGCCCCGGCAAGACTCTTTCCGGGATAGCTCGGCCCGCACCAACCGAGCGATCCACCCTTGAGCCCACGGCCCCCAGTGCCATCATCAGCGTGGGGTCAGGGCTCAGGAAGGCACATCTGTGGTGGCATATAGATCTTTTTGAGTACATATTCAAGATCAGATTAGAAGACGATGATTCTCGGCAAGATCCTTGCCAAGGAAAGCCACCAGACCTCTGGCAAGTGTTGGGGAACGTAGCAGAATTTTAAAATTTTCTACGCATCACCAAGATCAATCTATGGAGTCATCTAGCAACGAGGGAGAGGGGAGTGCATCTACATACCCTTGTAGATCGCGAGCGGAAGCGTTCAAGAGAACGGGGTTGATGGAGTTGTACTCGTCGTGATCCAAATCACCGATGACCTAGCGCCGAACAGACGTCACCTCCGCGTTCAACACATGTACGGTTGGGAAGACGTCTCCTCCAACTTGATCCAGCAAGGGGAAAGGAGAGGTTGATGGAGATCCAGCAGCACGACGGCGTGGTGGTGGAAGCAACGGTGATCTCGGCAGGGCTTCGCCAAGCTCAGCGAGAGGGAGAGGTGTCACGGGAGGGAGAGGGAGGCGCCAGGGGCTAGGGTGCAGCTGCCCTCCCTCCCCCCACTATATATAGGACCCCTAGGGGGGCGCCGGCCCTAGGAGATGGGATCTCCAAGGGGGGGTGATAACCCACAAGTATAGGGGACCGCAACAGCTTTCGAGGGTAGAATATTCAATCCAAATTTATTGATTCGACACAAGGGGAGCCAAAGAATATTCTCAAGTATTAGCAGCTGAGTTGTCAATTCAACCACACCTGGAAACTTAGTATCTGCAGCAAAGTGTTTAGTAGCAAAGTAATATGATAGTGGTGGTAGCAGCAACAAAAGTAAAGACAGCAAAAGTAATGTTTTTGGTATTTTGTAGTGATTGTAACAGTAAAAGCGGAAAAGTAAATAAGCGTAAACCAGTATATGGAGAACTCGTAGGCGCCGGATCAGTGATGGATAATTATGCCGGATGCGGTTCATCATGTAATAGTCATAACATAGGGTGACACAAAACTAGCTCCAGTTCGTTAATGTAATGTAGGCATGTATTCCGTATATAGTCATACGTGCTTATGGAAAAGAACTTGCATGACATCTTTTGTCCTACCCTCCCGTGGCAGCGGGGTCCTATTGGAAACTAAGGGATATTAAGGCCTCCTTTTAATAGAGAACCGGAACAAAGCATTAACACATAGTGAATACATGAACTCCTCAAACTATGGTCATCACCGGGAGTGGTCCCGATTATTGTCACTTCGGGGTTGCCGGATCATAACACATAGTAGGTGACTATAGACTTGCAAGATAGGATCAAGAACTCACATATATTCATGAAAACATAATAGGTTCAGATCTGAAATCATGGCACTCGGGCCCTAGTGACAAGCATTAAGCATAGCAAAGTCATAGCAACATCAATCTCAGAACATAATGGATACTAGGGATCAAACCCTAACAAAACTAACTCGATTATATGATAAATCTCATCCAACCCATCACCGTCCAGCAAGCCTACGATGGAATTACTCACGCACGGCGGTGAGCATCATGAAATTGGTGATGGAGGATGGTTGATGATGACGACGGTGACGAATCCCCCTCTCCGGAGCCCCGAACGGACTCCAGATCAGCCCTCCCAAGAGGTTTTAGGGCTTGGCGGCGGCTCCGTATCGTAAAACGCGATGATTTCTTCTCTATGGTTTTTTTCTCTCCGAAAGCAAATATATAGAGTTGGAGTTGGCGTCGGAGGGTCAACAGGGGCCCACGAGGTAGGGGGGCGCCCCCACCCTCGTGGAAAGGGTGTGGGCCCCCTGGTCTTCATATTTGGCGAGGATTTTTTATTGTTTTTTCTAAGACCTCCCATGGAGTTTCAGGTCATTCCGAGAATATTTGTTTTCTGCACATAAAACAACATCATGGTAATTCTGCTGAAAACAACGTCAGTCCGGGTTAGTTCCATTCAAATCATACAAGATAGAGTCCAAAACAAGGGCAAAAGTGTTTGAAAAAGTAGATACAACGGAGACGTATCAACTCCCCCAAGCTTAAACCCTTGCTTGTCCTCAAGCAATTCAGTTGACAAACTGAAAGAAAGAAAAACTTATACAAACTCTGTTTGCTCTTGTTGTTGTAACTATGTCAAGCCAGCATTCAAGTTGTCAGCATATATCATAACTAACCACATCTGCAATAATTCTCAGGTCTCATAATTACTCATATCAATAGCATAATCAACTAGCAAGCCATAATAATAAATCTCGGATGACAACATTTTCTCAAAACAACCATAATATGATATAACAAGATGGTATCTCACTAGCCCTTTCTGAGACCGCAAAACATAAATGCAGAGCACCTTTAAAGATCAAGGACTAACTAGACATTGTAATTCATGGTAAAAGAGATCCAATCATAGTCATACCCAACATAGATTAATAGTGATGAATGCAAATGACAGCTGTGCTCTCCAGCTAGTGCTCTTTAATAAGAGGGTGATGACTCAACATAAAAGTAAATGGATAGGCCCTTCGCAGAGGGAAGCAGAGATTTGTAGAGGTGCCAGAGCTCGGTTTTGAAATAGAGATAAATTGTATTTTGAGCGGTATACTTTCATTGTCAATGTAACAACTAAGAGATGGCGATATCTTCTATGCTAAACACATTATAGGCGGTTCCCAAACAGAATGGTAAAGTTTATACTCCCCCTCCACCAACAATCCATGGCTTTCTCGAAACAACGAGTGCCTCCAACATACATCAGGTCCCAGGGGGAGTTTTGTTTGCAATTAATTTTGATTTAGTTTGCATAAAGCATGGGACTGGGCATCCCGGTGACCAGCCATTTTCTCGTGAGTGAGAAGCGGAGTTCAGTCCTCTTGAGAATAACCCGCCTAACACGGAAGATAAGTACAGCCTTTGTTGATACACGAGCTATTCGAGCATACAAAACAGAATGTTTATTTGAAGGTTTAGAGTTTGGCACATACAAATTTACTTGGAACGGCAGGTAAATACCGCATATAGGAAGGTATAGTGGACTCATCTGGAATAACTTTGGGGTTTAAGGGATTGGATGCACAAGCAGTATTCCCGCTTAGTACAGGTGAAGGCTAGCAAAAGACTGGGAAGCGACCAACTAGAGAGCGACAATAGCCATGTACATGCATTAAAATTAATAAACATTGGATGCAAGCATGAGTAGGATATAATCCACCATGAACATAAATATCATGAAGGCTATGTTGATTTTGTTTCAACTACATGCGTGAACATGTGCCAAGTCAAGTCACTTAATCATTCAAAGGAGGATACCACCCCATCATACCACATCATAATCATCTCAATAGCATGTTGGCACACAAGGTAAATCATTATAACTCATAGCTAATCAAGCATGGCACAAGCAACTCTAATCTCTAATTGTCATTGCAAACATGTTTATTCATAATAAGCCGAATCAAGAACGCTGGACTCATCATATTTACAAAAACAAAAGAGGTCGAGTTCATACCAGCTTTTCTCATCTCAGTCAGTTCATCATATATCATCATAATTGCCTTTCACTTGCACGACCGAACGGTGTGAATAATAATAAGAGTGCACGTGCATTGGACTAAGCTAGAATCTGCAGGCATTCAATAAACAGGAGAAGACAAGGCAATACGGGCTCTTTGGTTAATTCAACAATAATGCATATAAGAGCCACTTTAACAATTTAATTATGGTCTTCTCCTACTGACCCCCAAAGAAAAGAAAAGAAATAAAACTATTTACACGGGAAAGCTCCCAACAAGCAAAAGAAGAACGGGAAATATTTTTGGGTTTTCTTTTTGATTATTACTACTACAGCAAAAAAATAAACTACTACTAATTTTTTGTTTTTCTTAAGGTTTAACAAACACACAAGAAGAAAGCAGGAAAAGGAAAATAAACTAGCATGGATATTATAGTGAAAAAGTATGAGCACCGACATCTAGCAACGAGTGTGTGTAAACATAAATGTAATGTCGGTGAGAAATACGTACTCCCCCAAGCTTAGGCTTTTGGCCTAAGTTGGTCTATGGCCACGGCTGGCCTGGCGGATATCCATAATAATAGTTGTTGGGGTTGTACTGTGATGAGGAGGAATAGTTGGGATCATACTGTGTTGAAGATGAAGACTCTGACTGCCACTGGCTGACAGTCATCTCTGGATCCCAAGAATAAACAGATTGTCGTGGAGGCTCATCGTGTGGTTCCTGTTCTGGCTCCTCGGTAGGTGCAGGGTTCCGGTAGGCGTGAATAGCCGTCAACGGAACAAGGTATGTGCCTGTAGTCAAATCAAACAAAGAAGGAGCAGGCAAGGTGATAGTCTCAGGATGATGTTTATTAAAGAATAATTGATATCTAAGCTCCCCTGCCCTATTCTTAACAATAAAATCATGTGCTACAATACTTTTATGATCTAGATAAACACGGGGCAGCACCTTTTCTTCCTTCTCATCATGCCTAATAGGTATGTTAAAATGTGCGGCTAGGCGTGTAGCATAAATGCCTCCAAAGATAGAGCCCTTAGTACGGTTCATATTTAACCGTCTGGCAATAATACCGCCCATACTAAAAGTGTTATCACTGTATAAACCTTGGAGTAGAATAATTATATCAGGGATACTAAGGTTTCCATAGTTTCCGCGTCCAATTAAACAATGACTAGCAAATAATGCAAAGTAACGTAAGACAGGAAAATGTATGCTAGTGATTCGTGCATCGGAAACCTTCCTGGTTTCTCCTATAGTGATATTATTAATAAATCCCTCCACATCATCATGGTGTGGTTCTTCTGTCTTGCCCTCAAAGGGACTAAACAAATACGACAAAAATCAAAAAGTGACATCTCCTTATGCTCATCATATAAATGAAATTCCACCATAGGTGGTGAGTTCCTAGGATGAAAATAAAATTTTTGCACAAAGGTATTTGTGAGTAAGAGATACTGATCGCATTGGTCGTGGAGGAAAGCGGTGAGGCCTGCATTGTGAGCCAATTCATGAAAATCTTCATAAATACCGGCTACTCTCAAGAAATCATCAGAAGGCCATTCACACGCCCGAATCTCCGCGGTGCGCGGCAAATTATACTTAGGCTTCGGTGCCTTTTCCTTCGAGCTTTGGCTCGATGAGCGCCTCAATAATCTCCTCCTCATTTTCTGAAAAATTCTGAAATTTTTAGTAACTTCAAACAAAAGTGAACCAACTTCAATAAAACTGATAGCAACTACTCCTACAAGTGCCTAGAGCCTATATCAAGCATTAGAACTACTTGGAACCATATAAATTTGACATGCAAGCTCAAGAACATGGTCACCTATGCAGCACAAATTTGCAAAGAATAGAGCACTAGAACAAAAACTAATTGGACCAATGGAGGAGTCACATACCAAGGAACAATCTCCCCAAGCAGTTTTGCGAGAGGTGCTTTGAGCAAGGAGATCGAAAATCATAGCAAAAGTGGCTGGAACTCGTGCTTGAGTTGGTTTTTCGGGTTTGTGTGAGGCAGAGGAAGAAGATGGGTGCTGGGATAAGTGGAAGAGGGCCACTGTGGGCCCACGAGGCAGGGGCGCGCCCTATAGGGGGGGGTGCCCACCACCCTCATGGCCAGGTGGCAGCTCCTCCCGGGGTAATTTTTGCACAGTAAATCCTCAAATATTCCCGAAAAAATCATATTAAATTGGCATGGCATTCTGAGGACTTTTATTTTCGGGATATTTTTATATTGCACGGATAAGCCAGGAAACATACAGAAAATACTATTTTTACTTTATTTAATATAAATAACAGAAAGTATAAAGAATGTGCAGAAGTTTGTGCTTCTAGTTTCATCCATCTCATGCTCATCAAAAATAATCCACTAACAAGGTTGATCAAGTCTTTTTAACAAACTCATTCCGATAATCATGAAACCGGAGAAATTTTGAATAACACTAAGTTACCTCAATGGGGATATGCACATCCCCAATAATAAGAATATCATATTTCTTCTTGACAGTAGGAGGAGGGAATTCAAAACCTCCAAATATAATCGATGGAATTTTTCCAATAGAGTTGATACTATGAACTTGAGGTTGTTTCCTCGGAAAGTGTACCGTATGCTCATTACCATTAACATGAAAATTGACATTGCCTTTGTTGCAATCAATAACAGCCCCTGCAGTATTAAGAAAAGGTCTTCCAAGAATAATAGACATACTATCACCCTCGGGAATATCAAGAATAACAAAGTCCGTTAAAAGAGTAACATTTGCAACCACAACAGGCACGTCCTCATAAATACCGACAGGTATAGCAGTTGATTTATCAGCCATTTGCAAAGATATTTCAGCAGGTGTCAACTTATTCAAGTCAAGTCTACAATATAAAGAGAGAGGCATAACACTAACACCGGCTCCAAGATCACATAAAGCAATTTTAATATAATTTCTTTTAATGGATCAAGGTATAGTAGGTACTCCGGGATCTCCAAGTTTCTTTGGTATTCCACCCTTAAAAGTATAATTAGCAAGCATGGTGGAAATTTCAGCTTCCGGTATCTTTATTTTATTAGTGATGATATCCTTCATATATTTAGCATAAGGATTTGTTTTGAGCACATCAGTCAATCACATACGTAAAAAGATAGGCCTAATCATTTCAGCAAAGCGCTCAAAATCCTCATCATCCTTCTTCTTGGATGGTTTCAGAGGAAAAGGCATGGGTTTCTGAACCCAAGGTTCTCTTTCTTTCCCATGTTTCCTAGCAACAAAGTCTCTTTTATCATAACGTTGATTCTTTGATTGTGGGTTATCAAGATCAACAACAGGTTCAATTTCTACATCATTATCATTACTAGGTTGAGCATCATCATGAACATCATCATTAATATTTTTACTAGGTTCATGTTCATTACTAGATTGTGTTTCAGCATCAGACATAGAAATATCATTTGGATTATCAGGTGGTTCAGCAATAGGTTCACTAGAAGTTTGCACAGTTCTATCATTTTTCTTTTTCTTCTTTTTAGAAGAACTAGGTGCATCAATATTATTTCTTTGAGAATCTTGCTCGATTCTCTTAGGGTGGCCTTCAAGATACAAAGCTTCCTGAGTCATTCTACCAGTTCTAGTAGCCACTCTAACAGCATAATCATTTTTCTTACTATTCATTTCATGGAGCAATTCTTTTTGAGCTTTAAGTACTTGTTCTACTTGAGTGGTAACCATAGAAGCATGTTTGCTAACAAGTTTAAGTTCACCTCTAATATTAGTCATATAATCACCCAAGCATCTAATCTTATAAGCATTCTCTTTTAATTGTCTACCAAAATAAGCATTGAAGTCGTCTTGCTTAAACATAAAGTCATCAAACTCATCCAAGCACGAACTAGCAATTTTAGTAGGAGGGACTTCAGCTTTATCATATCTATAGAGAGAATTTACCTTTACTACCTGTGTCGGGATATCGGGAGGTTCTTCAATGAATAAAGGATTAAGATCATATAATTCGTCAACAGGCGGTATATTAAGACCATGTATTTCTTCAATAGGAGGTAAATTCTTAACATCTTCAGCTTTAATACCTTTTTCTTTCATAGATTTCTTTGCCTCTTGCATATCTTCAGGACTGAGAAATAGAACACCTCTCTTCTTCGGAGTTGGTTTAGGAATAGGCTCAGTAATTGGAGCGGGAGCTGGCTCAGGAGGTGCCAATTATTTTCATTTGTCAACATATTATTCAATAGAATTTCAGCTTCATCCGGTGCTCTTTCCCTGAAAAGAGAACCAACACAACTATCCAAGTAATCTCTGGAAGCATCGGTTAGTCCATTATAAAAGATATCAAGTATTTCAGGTTTCTTAAGAGGATGATCAGGCAAAGCATTAAGTAACTTGAGAAGCCTCCCCCAAGCTTGTGGGAGACTCTCTTCTTTAATTTGCACGAAATTGTATATTTCCCTCAAAGCAGCTTGTTTCTTATGAGTAGGGAAATATTTGGCAGAGAAGTAATAAATCATATCCTGGGGACTACGCACACAACCAGGATCAAGAGAATTAAACCATATCTTAGCATCACCCTTTAATGAGAACGGAAATATTTTGAGTAAATAGAGGTAACGTGATCTCTTATTATTAGTGAACAGGGCAGCTATATCATTTAACTTAGTAAGATGTGCCACAACAGTTTCAGATTCATAGCCATAAAATGGATCACATTCTACCAAAGTAATTATATCAGGATCAACAAAGAATTCATAATCTTTATCAGGAACACATATAGGTGAAGTAGCAAAAGCAGGATCGGGTTTCCTTTTATCTCTAAGTGATTCTTTGTTCCATTTAATTAATAACCTCTTAAGCTCATATCTATCTCTGCAAGCTAAAATAGCTAAAGAAGCATCTTGATCAAAAAGATAACCTTCAGGAATAACAGGCATATTTTCATCATCACTATCATCATCGTATTTAGTTTCATCAATTTCTCTTTCTCTAGCCCTAGCAATTTGTTCTTCAAGAAATTCACTAAGGGGCACAGTAGTATCAGGCATAGAAGCAGTTTCATCATAAGTATCATGCATAGTAGAAGTGGCATCATCAATAACATGCGACATATCAGAACGAATAGCAGAAGCAGATGTAGGTGTCACAAACTTACTCATAACAGAAGGTGAATCAAGTGCAGAGCTAGATGGCAGTTCCTTACCTCCCCTCGTAGTTGAGGGATAGACCTTGGTTTTTGGATCTCTCAAGTTCTTCATAGTGTCCAGCAGATATAAATCCCAAGTGACTCAAAGAATAGAGCTATGCTCCCCGGCAACGGCGCCATAAAAAGGTCTTGATAACCCACAAGTATAGGGGATCGCAACAGCTTTCGAGGGTAGAGTATTCAACCCAAATTTATTGATTCGACACAAGGGGAGCCAAAGAATATTCTCAAGTATTAGCAGCTGAGTTGTCAATTCAACCACACCTGGAACTTAGTATATGCAGCAAAGTGTTTAGTAGCAAAGTAATATGATAGTGGTGGTAGCAGCAACAAAAGTAAAGACAGCAAAAGTAATGTTTTTGGTATTTTGTAGTGATTGTAACAGTAAAAGCGGAAAAGTAAATAAGCGTAAACCAGTATATGGAAAACTCGTAGGCACCGGATCAGTGATGGATAATTATGCCGGATGCGGTTCATCATGTAACAGTCATAACATAGGGTGACACAGAACTAGCTCCAGTTCGTCAATGTAATGTAGGCATGTATTCCGTATATAGTCATACGTGCTTATGGAAAAGAACTTGCATGACATCTTTTGTCCTACCCTCCCGTGGCAGCAGGGTCCTATTGGAAACTAAGGGATATTAAGGCCTCCTTTTAATAGAGAACCGGAACAAAGCATTAACACATAGTGAATACATGAACTCCTCAAACTATGGTCATCACCGGGAGTGGTCCCGATTATTGTCACTTCGGGGTTGCCGGATCATAACACATAGTAGGTGACTATAGACTTGCAAGATAGGATCAAGAACTCACATATATTCATGAAAACATAATAGGTTCAGATCTGAAATCATGGCACTCGGGCCCTAGTGACAAGCATTAAGCATAGCAAAGCCATAGCAACATCAATCTCAGAACATAATGGATACTAGGGACCAAACCCTAACAAAACTAACTCGATTACATGATAAATCTCATCCAACCCATCACCGTCCAGCAAGCCTACGATGGAATTACTCACGCACGGCGGTGAGCATCGTGAAATTGGTGATGGAGGATGGTTGATGATGACGACGGCGACGAATCCCCCTCTCCGGAGCCCCGAACGGACTCCAGATCAGCCCTCCCGAGAGGTTTTAGGGCTTGGCGGCGGCTCCGTATCGTAAAACGCGATGATTTCTTCTCTATGGTTTTTTTCTCTCCGAAAGCAAATATATAGAGTTGGAGTTGGCGTCGGAGGGTCAACAGGGGGCCCACGAGGTAGGGGGGCGCGCCCTAGGGGGAAGGGGGGGCGCCCCCACCCTCGTGGAAAGGGTGTGGGCCCCCTGGTCTTCATATTTGGAGAGGATTTTTTATTGTTTTTTCTAAGACCTCCCGTGGAGTTTCAGGTCATTCCGAGAATAATTTGCTTTCTGCACATAAAACAACACCACGGTAATTCTGCTGAAAACATCGTCAGTCCAGGTTAGTTCCATTCAAATCATACAAGTTAGAGTCCAAAATAAGGGCAAAAGTGTTTGGAAAAGTAGATACGAGGAGACGTATCAGGGGGCGGCGGCCAAGGGGGGTGGCTTGCCCCCCAAGCCAAGTGAGGCGCCCCCACCCCTAGGGTTTCCAACCCTAGGCGCAGGGGGAGGCCCATGGGGGGCACACCAGCCCACCAGGGGCTGGTTCCCCTCCCACTTCAGCCCATGGGGCCCTCCGAGATAGGTGGCCCCACCCGGTGGACCCCCGGGACCCTTCCGGTGGTCCCGGTACAATACCGATTACCCCCGAAACTTTTCCCGATGGCCGAAACTTGACTTCCTATATATAAATCTTCACCCCGGACCATTCCAGAACTCCTCGTGACGTCCGGGATCTCATCCGGGACTCCGAACAACTTTCGGGTTACCGTATACTAATATCTCAACAACCCTAGCGTCACCGAACCTTAAGTGTGTAGACCCTACGGGTTTGGGAGACACGCAGACATGACCGAGACGACTCTCCAGTCAATAACCAACAGTGGGATCTGGATACCCATGTTGTCTCCCACATGCTCCTCGATGATCTCATCGGATGAACCACGATGTCGAGGATTCAATCAATCCCGTATACAATTCCCTTTGTCAATCGGTATGTTACTTCCCCGAGACTCGATCGTCGGTATCCCAATACCTCGTTCAATCTCGTTACCGGCAAGTCAATTAACTCGTACCGTAATGCATGATCCCATGATCAACCACTTGGTCACATTGAGCTCATTATGATGATGCATTATCGAGTGGGCCCAGAGATACCTCTCTGTCATACGGATTGACAAATCCCAGTCTCGATTCGTGCCAACCCAACAGACACTTTCAGAGATACCCGTAGTGCACCTTTATAGTCACCCAGTTACGTTGTGACGTTTGGCACACCCAAAGTACTCCTACGGTATCCGGGAGTTGCACAATCTCATGGTCTAAGGAAATGATACTTGACATTCGGAAAAGCTCTAGCTTACGAACTACACGGTCTTTGAGCTATGCTTAGGATTGGGTCTTGTCCATCACATCATTCTCCTAATGATGTGATCCCGTTATCAATGACATCTAATGTCCATAGTCAGGAAACCATGACTATGTTTTGATCAACGAGCTAGTCAACTAGAGGCTCACTAGGGACGTGTTGTGGTCTACGTATTCACACATGTATTACGATTTCCGGATAACACAATTATAGCATGAACAATAGACAATTATCATGAACAAGGAAATATAATAATAACCATTTTATTTTTGCCTCTAGGGCATATTTCCAACAGTCTCCCACTTGCACTAGAGTCAATAATCTAGTTACTTTGTGATGAATTGTCGGAGTAATGGGCCACGGGTAGGCTAACCCAGGCCCAGAACCTTTCAAGACATTGAGGCAGACTGCGCCCCTCGAGACCCCAGGACGAAGAGCTGCCTTCTGAGAGTCGGCGGCGAGGCGGCCGACTGCCCACTCGCGGCCGAGTCCCAGGGAGGACTTCAGGATGAGCCGACTCATGACTGGCGACTTCTAGAGAAGCCGGCCTTGGGGAGTCGGCCCGCGACGCCAACAACCCCCATGCCCTCATAAAGAGGGACGGGACGGGGAGTGGCCATAGTAAGGTCCACTCCCACCCCTTTTCCAAGGGCAGGCGTGGCTACAGTACGCCGTACCCGCAGAGATCTCCATGCGGCACGACACTATTGCCATGCCGGCCCTGACGTCAGCCCTAGAGGGCGGAGTCCTGTGCCCGCGACAGCCTGTCGATACGACCCAGGGATGATGGGTCCCACCAGTCGGCGGGCGTACGAAAGATGGCGAGAGCGCCACCAGTCGGCCCGGATGGGTGTCGGCCACCAGGAGTCGGCCGGCCCTCCCACGGGCCCCACGCACCATTAATCAGACACGACAGGGATTGGCCACAGTGATCGCCCGCCAGATGGCGGAGCTGTCGCCATGCCCTCATGACCGAGCCTGCGTCATTAGAGGCACGACTACAGTAATCTACAGCCGGCAAGACCCGCCTGTGGCGGACGCGGCCTGTCGGCTCCATACCGAGCCAGTTGGCGGGCCCCAGGAGTCGGCGGATAAGACGACGGCCAGAGAGACTGATGGCTGGGCCCACGCCTAGCCGGATTACCATTGTATCCCTGGGGGGTAGGCCTATATAAACCCCCCAGGGCATCCATGCAAAGGGTTGGAATCCATTAGCACTAGACCAGATCATATAGGAAGGAGAGAGCTAGCCTTGCCTTCTCCTACCTCCAGGAAATAGCTCGAGGAGCAACCATGTAAACACTTTGCCATAGTGATCATGCGGAGACCCCGTAGAGCAGCAGTAGGGGTATTATCTCCCCGGAGAGCCCCGAAGCTGGGTAAGATTCGCCGGCGTGCATGCCTTCGCCTTATCCCGTTTCCAGGCACCGGCGACGTTCTACTCGCCCCCACCATGATAAGCCATCCTTTGGCATATGTCGCACCCAACCCCCGACATTTGGCGCCCATCGTGGGGCCTGGTGCACCGTCGTCCAAAGACCTGCTCTGGACGGGAACCCTTTTCCTCTCTGGCAAGCACAGCCAGCCCGGCACGCCAGACGGAGTTTGCACTGATGCGCTGCACGGCGCTGAGATCGCCCGCGCAGCCAGCTGACTCGCTGATCTTGTCGGCGAGGTTCGCCTCTCCGATGAACCTGCATCCAACGCAGGCACGGGCGGCCCGAGAGCCTCCTCGCGGGCCTCCTTGACCAACTCCACGTCGCCGGCGAGCCTACCGTGGACTTGGAGTCTGTAGGCTCCACCGACCCGATGCTGGTCGACTCTGACACCGCGTCGCTCGACGCGTTCCCCACCAACGTGGTGGTCTACGACGAGCCTCTCCCTCGTGCGGAGAGCGACGGAAGCACCATCACCGAGGTGCTCGTCATCGGTCATGACAAGCCTCCCGGCGGAGGAGCGCATGACCCACTTGGCGCGGTGCTGCAAGACCTGACTGCGCCCATTCCGGAAGACGCTGACGCGGAGACATTGGAGGCGCGCCGCCTTCAGCTCGTCGAAGGCGCGAAGAAGCTGGCTAGCATGAGACGCTTGTCAGAATCCTACCAGCGTGAGATGGATCGCGCTGTGGGTGGCTCGCCAGCCCCAGCTGGGCCCAGCCGCCTTGGCGCGGTCCAGCAGCACGGCGTGGCCATCGCCAACCTGTTCGGGGAAAATCGCCCTGTGTACGCCACACCTACGGAGAACATTCGATCCGCCTAGGCGGCGGCGGATGAGCTGGACAACTTCGAGGGCGAAGAGCGCCGCCTGATGACGGAGAGAGTCCAGCGGCTCATCGACGCGGCTGCCGTGCAGAACGAGACCGGCTGCCACATGGAGGCGCCACAGCGACAAAACGACGACCCGCCTCCACGCCGAGATCAAGGCGCGACGTCTCGGACGCCGACTGGCGGCGCCCAAGGAAGGAAAGACAAGGATCCGGCTGTCAGCCACAGTCGGACTCACATTACCATAGAGCGCGACCAAGACGACCGCCCGAGAGCAGTGGAATGACGAGACGACTGTCCGCCCCCTCCTCCTCGCAAGGAAAGGCGAGTCTCCCCGCCGCCTGTTGACCATCCGACTCTCGGCGACCGCCTTGGCCGCCGAGAGGGAGTCGGAGAAAATGACGCCTGCCACCGGATCGAACGACTTCACCGATCCCTGGTGCTGGAAGAAGAAGACGAGTTGGGTCCGCCTTGTTTCGGGCCTCGCATTTGAGACGAGCCCTCTCCCAAAGGATTCACGCTCCCAAGAGACACGCCCAAGTACACCGGCTCCGTGAAGCCGGAGGACTGGCTGGTTGACTACTCCGCGGCCGTCAACATAGCGAACGGCAACAAGCGTGTCGCCGTAAAATACGTTCCGCTCATGCTCCAGGGCACGGCCCGGACATGGCTGAACAGCCTGAAGCCCCGCAGCATCAACAACTGGGTCGACTTCACCGATGCATTCGTCCGCAACTTCACAAGCACGTACAAGCGTCCTCCCAAGCCTCGTCAGCTTTCCTTGTGCATGCAAGGCCCCAACGAGTCGACTCACGACTACCTCACGCGTTGGGCCGAGCTTCGGAACCCCCGAGAGGGCGTGCACGAGGTGCAGGCTATCGAGTACTTCACCGCCGGGTGTAGAGAAGGCACCCTCATCAAGCACAAGCTCCTCTGCGACGAGCCAGAAACCCTCGACGAGCTGCTGATCATAGCAGACAAGTATGCCACGGCCGACTCATCCATGAAGGCGGAGATTCAAGTTAGCGCGATTCGCAAAGTGGCCCCTTAGGCTCCAAGAACTCCGGCAGGAGACGCCAGTCGGCGGCAACAGCAGAACAACCACAAGCGCAAGGCCCCGTAGCCGGCTTCCAGCAGCCGGCAGGTGGCGACAGTTGAAGACCAGCAGCCGGATGGGCAGCCTCCACCCAAGCGACAGAAAGGTGGCAAGCCCAACTGGTTGCCGGCTTTATCATATGAGCAGACTCTGGATGGTCCTTGCAAGTTCCATAGCGGCGCGAAGCCGTCGAATCACACCACCCGAAAGTGCCACTGGCTCACCAGGATCGCCAAAGGAGATGGCCTCCTACCTTCCCTGCCTGCTGGGCAGCAGCCTCTGCCTCCGCCCCAGCAGCCGGCTGTCAGGCCAGTCGGCGCAGTACAAGACGAGTACCCCGAAGAGCACGGAGCCTACGTGATATTTACCAGCGTGGCTGATGATCGACGCAGCAGGCGGCTGCAGCGATAAGAGGTGAGTGCAGTAGCATCAGAGACACCAGAGTTCATGCACTGGTCCGAGAAGCCTATCAGCTGGAGCAGAGCTGATCACCCAGAGGTGATGCCGAGTCCGGGCTCTTATGCCTTGGTCTTGGATGCCACCTTTGCCACGGATAGACGAGCTGCTCGTTTCTCGCGAGTTCTGATAGACGGAGGCAGCATCATCAACATCCTGTACAAGGACACCATGGAAAAGTTAGGAATCAAGCAAAGACAGCTTCAGAACAGCCGGACTGTGTTCCACGGCATTGTTCCTGGTCTTTCCTGCTCACCAATCGGCAAGATCCTGATGGACGTCCTCTTTGGAGACAAAGATCACTTCCGCCGAGAGTCAGTCTGGTTTGCGGTGGTGGACCTCGAGAGCCCATACCATGCATTACTTGGCTGACCCGCCCTGTCCAAGTTCATGGCGGTCCCCCACTACGCCTACCTCAAAATGAAGATGCCCAGTTCCAAGGGGATTCTGACCGTAGCCGACGACTACCAGAAGTCGTCTGCCTGTGCGGCTGAGAGTAGTCAGCTGGCCGAGTCCCTGGTGATCGCGGCCGAGAAGCGGCTCCTTGACCAGGTTGTGGCGATGGCCGGCAAGCAGCTAGAGGTGTCGCCTAACCCAAAGGAGTCGGAGGCTGAGGGTTCGTTCAAGCCGGCCAAAGAGACAAAGAAGATACCCTTGGATCTGGAGCACCCAGAGAGGTACGCTGTCGTAGGCGCAAACCTCGACAGCAAATAGGAAGGTTAGCTCGTCGATTTCCTCCGTGAGAATCGGGACATCTTCGCACGGTCCCCCAAAGACATGCCAGGTGTACCGACGGAATTCGCCGAGCACAAGTTACATGTCCGATCTGATGCAAAGCCGGTCAGGCAGCCCTTGCACCGCCTATCAGAAGAAAAGAGAAGAGTTGTCGGAGAAGAGATAGCCCGACTCCTAGCAGCCGACTTCATTATGGAAGTATTCTTTCCAGAGTGGCTAGCCAACCCGGTCTTGGTACTGAAGAAGAACAAGCAGTGGCGAATGTGTATTGACTACACAAGCCTCAACAAGGCTTGCCCCAAGGACCCGTTTACTTTACCAAGAATTGATCAGGTGATAGACTCCACAGCCGGATGCGAGCTATTGAGCTTTTTGGATGCATATTCAGGATATCACTAGATCAAGCTGAACCCGGCTGACAGACTGAATACCGCCTTCATCACGCCGTTTGGAGCCTTCTGCTACCTACCATGACGTTCGGCTTGAGGAATGCCGGCGCCACCTTTCAGCGTTGCATGCAGAAGTGCCTCCTCAAGCAACTCGGCAGAAACACCCATATCTACGTGGACGATGTGGTGGTGAAGACGGAGAAGCATGGAACACTGCTGGAAGACCTCAAGGAGACCTTTGAGAACCTGCGCCGATTCTAGATCAAGCTCAACCCTGAGAAGTGCGTCTTCGGAGTACCAGCCGGCCAACTCCTTGGCTTCCTGGTCTCTGAACGCGGCATAGAGTGCAACCCTGTAAAGATTAAGGCCATTGAGAGGATGGAGGTACCCAGCCGACTGCTGGACGTGCAAAAGTTCACCGGCTGCTTGGCGTCCATCAGCCGATTCATCAGTCGGCTGGGCGAGAAAGCTCTCCCCTTATACTAGCTCATGAAGAAGACCACTTTTTTCGAGTGGAACCACAAGGCGGATGAAGCTTTTCTCTAGTTGAAGAAGATGCTGACTACTCCACCTGTTCTGGCGGCTCCGACTCCTAAGGAACCTATGCTCCTGTACATCGCCGCCACCAGCCGGGTAGTCAGTGATGAAGCTATGTACCTAGGGTAGGGCCATGGACCTGTCCAAACTGACCTACCCAAGGACACCTATAGAAGAAATCACATTTCAATCGACTTTGCGGTGTTTCACTCGACGGACTCGAAGACACTCGACCAAGAAGCAACCACTCGACCAAGATCCAACCACCCGACGGCCAGGAGACCTAAAGTCACTCCGCACGCTAACGGTCGGTCATTAAGTAGCTTTTATGGTCATCATAGCACTTTATTAGGGGCGTTACCAGTAACGCCCGACCTTAATGTACTTAAAACCCTGCATAACTAAGGGCCGGAGGGGTCTGGCGGACTCTATATAAGCCACCCCCCTCCTCAGTGTAAAGGGTTCGCACCCCTGTAATTCATACTCTCATAATCCAGTCGACCACCTCCAGGCTCCAAGAAGTAGGGCTATTACTTCCTCCGAGAAGGGCCTGAACTCGTAAACCTTGCGTTCTTACAACTTCTCCATAGCTAAGGTCTTGCCTCTCCATACTTACCCCCCTACACTACTATCAGACTTGGAACCACGACAGTTGGCGCCCACCGTGGGGCCGGTGTTTTAGCGTTTGTTGGAGGAGTTGCGACCTTTTCCGACCCGAATCATCATGGTTTTCGGCGGAGTTTTGGTGGAGGACCGCGAGATCCGTCTCGGTGCGCTCACGTTCATCGTCAACGACTCTGCTTGGCTCTAGGAGGCTCCGCTCGACGTGGACGCACTCCCTGTTCGCGGGGCAACGCACTTTAGCGCGTGCGTCCGCGGCGTTCTCCTGCGGCAACCATCGACCCCCTACCGGTCGGCTCATGAATTGTCCTCCGTCCCCATTTCCCGCCGGCGCAAGCGCTCCGGTCGGTTGAGACTTCAGCGGTGGGTGAGACACGCGGTGGCACGTCAGTCGGCCACCCCGCAAGTCGCGGCGATTGAGCCCGACGAATCCCTCTACGGCCCGTTCGACCTGTCGACTGGCTCCGCAGAGACCGCATCCGAGTGCGACAGCAGCGATCCGGCGGCGGAGGTTCTGATGGTCGATGGACCGCCCAGTCCTCCCGGTTTTCCCCGCACCGACGAAGGTGCGGGTGGAGGCGACCCGTCGCGTCCCCATGAGGAGTATCTTCCCGAGCCTCTCACGTCGCTGCAGAGAGAAGAACTTCGCCGCCGGAACGTGGATGCACTGCACACTCCTATCGTTGGAGAAACCCCCGAGGCTCGCGCCTTGGAAGACACGCGCCTGGCAAACTTGGCCGAGCGCACTCGACTGGAGAACCTCCAGCGAGCACTCGACGAGCGTGCGCAACAACGGGTTCCCGAATCCAGTCGACGTCAGCTCTTCCCGCCCCCGCAGGTATATCGAACTCCGATTTAGAATTTAGCAGCTGCGGCCCGTATAGCAGAGTCGATTCAGCCTTCCCAGTCGGAGGCTGGCAGAGGCTTGCTGTAGATCAGAGCGTTACTCCGGGCAGCAGGAGACCAGAATTCCGCTATTTCTCAGTCGCAGAACATGATTCACAGCAGATCCGTTGCCGCGGACACAGTCCAGTCGGCTCACAGCCCGAGATCGCCCCCGAGGCGTGAGGGACGTGGAGACCGGCGTGACCAGTATGGGAACCATGAGCAGTATGATCACTGAGTCGATCGTGACGGTCGACGTCGAGTGCCCACGCCTCCCCCGAGGAGCGGGTCGTATGTGCCTCGCCAGCAGGATGACAGGCGCCCTCATAGTGGTGGGCGAAGGATTCTAGTCAACCCCAGAGGGCCAGGCTTTGATGCGAGATCCATTCTCGTCCAAGGTTTGGTCGACAGGAATAGGTCTCACCGAGAAGGTCACGACAGAGATGCACCTACCAGCAGCAAAGTACATGTTTCGGGGCCAGAGTGCTTTAGTAGAGCCATCAGGGCCGCTGTGATTCCTCCCAACTTCAGGTTGGCGACTGGAGTCAGTAAGTTCACTAGCGAGTCCAAGCCTGATACTTGGCTTGAGGACTACCGAGTGGCCGTCCAGATTGGCGGCAGCAATGATGAAGTGGCCATGAAGCACCTGCCTCTCATGTTGGAGGGCTCAGCCAGAGCGTGGCTGAACCAGTTAGCGCCTAGCAACATTTACACTTGGGAAGATCTCTCCCGAGTGTTCGTCACCACATTTGAAGGCACATGCAAGCGACCGACAGGGCTGACGGAACTGCGGTCTTGCGTGCAGAAGCTGAATGAAACTTTGAGGGATTACATCCAGAGGTGGATCACGTTACATCACTCGGTGGAGAATGTGCCTGACCACCAAGCAGTTTGTGCCTTCAAGGAAGGCGTCAAGTACAGAGAACTGAATTTGAAATTCGGTCGAACCGGAGATATGTCCCTGAATCGGATGATGGAGATTGCCACCAAGTACGCTAATGGTGAAGATGAGGATCGACTTAGGAGTGGCAAGCTCAAGTCAGTCGCCCAAGAAATCGGAGGAAATTCCAATCGGAAACAGAAGCGGAAAGCCGAGCCAGCGGCTCCCGGGGAAGCCTTGGCTTTAACCCAAGGAAAGTTTAAAGGGAAACCTAAAGGACCTTGGAACCCCAAAAAAGGTTAAAGACCAGGACGGAAATGATGTGTTGGACTTACCATGTCTCGTCCACACAAAGAAAGATGAAGAGGGTAATTTCATTTACCCGAAACATACCACTCGACAGTGTCGACTCTTGATCCAGCAGTTCCAGGGCAAGCAGCCCAAAGGTAAGGAAAAGGAGTCGGACAAGGTCGAGGACAAAGAAGATAGTGACGACGGATACCCTCAGGTCAATTCCACTCTGATGATTTTTGCTGATGTTGAAAGCAAAAGTCGACTGAAAGTTATTAACCGAGAGGTGAATATGGTCGCTCCGGCGACACCTAGTTACCTGAAATGGTCTCAGACTGCCATAACATTCGACCAGTCCGACCACCCAACGCACATCGCCACCCTTGGGAGGCAAGCTTTGGTGGTCGACCCAGTTGTTGAAGGCACTCGACTGACCAAAGTCCTGATGGATGGTGGCAGTGGTTTGAACATATTGTATGCTGAGACGTTGAAAGGGATGGGCATTCCGATGTCCAGACTCAGTGCCAGCAACATGAGTTTCCATGGAGTCATTCCTGGGAAGAAGGCTGAATCACTCGGCCAGATTGCTCTTGATGTGGTTTCTCGGTGATTCCAAAAATTACTGCAAAGAAAAGTTGACATTCGAAGTTGTAGACTTCCAGAGTGCCTACCACGCTATTTTGGGGAGGCCGGCTTATGCACGCTTCATGGCCCGACCATGTTACGTGTACCTCAAATTGAAGATGCCTGGACCCAAAGGTGTGATTGCTATTACGGGCAATCGGAAGAAAGCGGAAGAATGTTTTCAGAAAGGTTCGAAGATCGCTGATGCTCAGATGGCAGTGGTGGAGTTGCAGGAATACTAGAAGACTGCAGACCCGAGTGATTTGTTGCGAGCCAAGAAGCCCGCTACAGAGTCAGCTTTTCAGTCGACTGGCGATACGAAGACAGCTCACATCCACTCGACCGACCCCAGCACTGCTCCAACTCATATCTCGACAACACTCGACTCCAAATAGGAAGAAGCGCTCATCCAGTTCCTCCGTGAGAACTGGGACATTTTCGCATGGAAGCCCTCTGACATGCCGGGTGTTCCCAGGGAGCTGGCTGAGCACCGCCTAAGAGTCGACTCAAAAGTAAAACCTATCAAGGAACATCTCCGACGGTCCGCCGTCCAGAAGAGAAAGGCCATTGGCGAAGAGGTGGCTTGGCTCTTGGCGGCGGAGTTCATCCGAGAAATCTACCACTCCGAGTGGCTCGCCAATGTTGTCATGGTCCCCAAGAAGGACAAGTCACTTCGCATGTGCATTGACTTTAAACATATCAATCGGGCCTGCCCGAAAGATCATTTTCCTCTCCCCCGCATCGACCAGATAGTCGACTCGACTGCGGGATGTGAGCGACTGTCTTTTTTAGACGCCTATTCCGGGTACCATCAGATCCGTCTGTATGGACCTGACGAGATCAAAACAGCTTTCATCACTCCATTCAGGTGCTTCTGTTATGTTACCATGCCATTCGGCCTCAAGAATGCCGGAGCCACATTCATGAGGATGATTCAGAAGTGTTTGCTCACCCAAATCAGTCGGAATGTGGAGGCGTACATGGATGATATTGTGGTCAAGTCACGGAAGGGTTCCGACCTGCTGACTGACCTTGCTGAAACCTTTGCCAACCTCAGAAGGTTTGATATCAAGCTTAATCCATCAAATGCACATTCGGGGTTCCTGGCGGAAAGTTACTCGGTTTTCTCGTTTCCGAACGGGGAATCGACGCCAATCCAGAAAAAGTTGGTACTATACTCCGAATGAAAAGTCCTGTGCGAGTGCATGATGTTCAGAAGCTTACTGGTTGCTTGGCCGCCCTAAGTCGATTCATATCTCGTCTCGGTGAAAAGGCATTGCCTCTTTACCGATTGATGAAGAAGTTTGACAAGTTCGAGTGGACTCCTGAAGCTGACGCAGCGTTCGCAGAGCTCAAAGCTCTGCTCTCCACCCAGCCGGTGCTTGCTGCCCCAATCAGTAAGGAGCCTTTGCTGCTTTACATTGTAGCCACAGGACAAGTCGTCAGTACGGTACTTACAGTCGAGCGGGAAGAAGAAGGGAAAACCTTCAAAGTTCAGCGCCCAGTGTATTATATTTCTGAAGTCTTGACCCCATCGAAGCAAAGATATCCTCATTATCAGAAGCTCGTATATGGGATTTATATGACCATAAAGAAAGTTGCCCACTACTTCTCTGATCATTCCATTACAGTCGTCGGCGATGCTCTGTTGTCAGAGATCTTGCATAACAGGGACGCAACTGGTCGAGTGGCAAAATGGGCGATTGAACTCCTTCCTCTAGATATCAAGTTTGAGGCAAAGAAAGCTATCAAGTCCCAGGAAATTGCGGATTTCGTCGCCGAGTGGATTGAACAGCAATTGCCGACTCAGGTTCACTCGGAGCATTGGACCATGTTCTTCGACGGTTCCAAGATGCTAAATGGTTCCGGCACCGGAGTGGTGTTGGTCTCCCCCAGAGGAGATAAACTCAGATATGTTCTTCAAATCCACTTTGATTCCTCTATCAACGAGGCAGAATATGAAGCACTTTTATATGGGTTGCGCATGGCCATTTCACTCGGCGTCCGTCGCCTCATGGTCTATGGCGACTCAGATTTGGTGGTTAATCAAGTGATGAAGGAATGGGACGTCAGAATTCCAGCCATGACTGGTTATTGAAATGCAGTGAGAAAGTTAGAGAAGAAATTCGAGGGGTTAGAGCTTCATCACATACCCCGACTGAAAAATCAAGCAGCTGATGATCTAGCAAAAATAGGTTCCAAAAGAGAAGCCATTCCCAGCAATGTGTTTTTGGAACACATCCACACACCATCAGTCCAGGAGGATCCCTTCACTGAAGAGGCCCCGCAGCCAAAAAGCGCCATGGATCCGACTGAAGTTGAAGTTCCAGCTGTGGTCGACCTGATCATGGAAGTCTTGGTTATCACTCCCGTCTGGACAGAACCGTACATCGCGTACATCCTAAGGAAAGAACTCCCAGAAGACGAAGAAGAGGCTCGACAGATCGTCCGTCGATCCAAGGCCTTTACAGTCATAAAGGGACAGTTATATAGAGAAAGCGCGACTGGGGTCGGCCAGAAGTGTATTACACCAGAAGAAGGTCAGATGATCCTTAACGATATCCACTCGGGGACCTGTGGTCATCATGCGTCCTCTCGGACCATTGTGGCTAAAGCATACCGAGCGGGGTTCTACTAGCCAAGAGCCAATGAGATGGCAAAAGAGATAGTCGACAAATGTGAAGGATGTCAACATTACTCCAATATGCCGCACAAGCCCGCGTCAGCCCTGAAAACCATTCCACTCGTCTGGCCCTTCGCTGTTTGGGGGTTGGACATGGTTGGACCACTGAGAACAGGCAGGAGCGGCTTCACTCATGTGCTGGTAGCAGTCGACAAGTTCACCAAATGGATTGAAGCCAAGCCTATCAAGAATCTTGATGCTTGCACCGCTATCAGTTTCATCAGAGAGTTGATATTCAGATATGGAGTTCCACACAGCATCATCACCGACAACGGGTCAAACTTTGATTCCGACAAATTCAGGGCCTTTTGCGCCTCTCAGGGCACTCGAGTCGACTATGCTTCGGTCGCTCACCCCCAGTCGAATGGGCAAGCAGAAAGGGCGAACGGCCTGATTCTCAAAGGACTGAAACCCCGATTGATGCGCGATCTCAAGCACGCAGCAGGTGCATGGGTCGATGAGCTTCCATCAGTCCTTTGGGGATTAAGAACAACCCCGAATCGATCGACCGGAAGAACCCCATTCTTTCTGGTCTACGGAGCCGAGGCAGTCTTACCGAGTGACCTGCTTCACAACGCTCCCCGAGTCGAGCTCTACTCTGAAGATGAAGCAGAACAAGCCCGGCAGGACGCAGTTGACCTCCTAGAAGAAGAAAGAGAAATGGCCTTGATTCGATCGACCATCTATCAGCAAGACTTGTGTCGATTCCATGCCAGAAATGTGAAGAGCCGAGCCTTCCAAGAAGGAGACTTAGTCCTCCGAGTGGATCAGCAGAAACCACACAAGCTCGCTCCTACTTGGGAAGGCCCCTTCATAGTCACCAGAGTCCTCCACAATGGAGCATACCACCTCTACAATGTCGATCGCCAGATTGATGAGCCACGAGCCTGGAATGCGGAGCTGCTCCGCCCCTTTTATACTTGAGTTATCATTCAGATAAGATGTAATAAGAAAAAACTCCTGTAGTTTATTTATCAAAGACAAGAGCATTATAATTTTCCCAGTGATTATTATTGTTTTTGTTTACGTAAGAAATCCCCCAGTGGGTGGCTTAGCTGCGAATCCGCTTCGCCTAAGTTTATAAAAACGATTTCCTACCAAGTGGCGAGCCAGCCTCCCACTCGGAGTCTTAGCTGCGAATCCGTTTCTCCTAAGTTTGAAAAAAAAAATCGTACCGAGTGGAGAGCAGCCCTCCCACTCGGGGGCTTAGCTGCAGTCCAGTACTCGCCTAAGTTCTCTCGCTTGAGGACTTAGCTGCAGTCAGGCACTCGCCTAAGTTTGAAAAAATCCTACCGAGTGGAGAGCAGCCCTCCCACTCGGGGGCTTAGCTGTAGTCCAGTACTCGCCTAAGTTCTCTCGCTTGAGGACTTAGCTGCAGTCAGGCACTCGCCTAAGTTTGAAAAAATCCTACCGAGTGGAGAGCAGCCCTCCCACTCGGGGGCTTAGCTGCAGTCCAGTACTCGCCTAAGTTCTCTCGCTTGAGGACTTAGCTGCAGTCAGGCACTCGCCTAAGTTTGAAAAAATCCTACCGAGTGGAGAGCAGCCCTCCCACTCGGGGGCTTAGCTGCAGTCTAGTACTCGCCTAAGTTCTCGCTCTTGAGGACTCAGCTGCAGTCAGGCACTCGCCTAAGTTTGAAAAACAAAAAATCCTACCGAGTGGAGAGCAGCCCTCCCACTCGGAGGCTTAGCTGTAGTCTAGTACTCGCCTAAGTTCTCTCTCTTGAGGACTTAGCTACAGTCAGGCACTCGCCTAAGTTTGAAAAAATCCTACCGAGTGGAGAGCATCCCTCCCACTCGAGGGCTTAGTTGCAGTCCAGTACTCGCCTAAGTTCTCTCTCTTGAGGACTCAGCTGTAGTCAGGCACTCGCCTAAGTTTGAAAAACAAAAAATCCTATCGAGTGGAGAGCAGCCCTCCCACTTGGAGGCTTAGCTGCAGTCCAGTACTCGCCTAAGTTCTCTCGCTTGAGGACTTAGCTGCAGTCAGGCACTCACCTAAGTTTGAAAAATCCTACCGAGTGGAGAGCAGTCCTCCCACTCGGGGGCTTAGCTGCAGTCCGGTACTTGCCTAAGTTTTCTCGTTTGAAGACTTAGCTGCGGTCAGGTACTCGCCTAAGTACGAAACACATCCTGCTCTGCAGTAACAAGCTGCAGATCGACGGCCACCTCCTCCTTGGAGAGCTTCGCCACAAATACAACGTGCACTCCATCCTGCTCTGTAGTAACGAGGTGCAGGTCGACTGCTACCTTCCCCTTCGGAGCAGCGCCACAAGTACAAAAAAGTTGTCTCGAAAGAAGAACTATTTCCACTCGACGGGGGATTCATAAAGATATTCAATGATAAACCGAGTTTAGATAAATCCTAAAGGGTCCGGACCACAGGTCAAAGTGCTCAGGCATTCAGCCCGAAAGAGTTTAACGGTTACAATAACCACTCGGCATTCCGAGGCAAATTTAAGGTGGGGCATAAAAGTTTGTTCACTCCGCAGGAGGAGGGCTGGCAGGCTCGACGAACTCGTCCAGGTCGACGCCATCGGCAATCCGAGTGGCGGCAGCAATGAAAGTCTCCATAAAAGTTCGGAAGTCATGCTTTTGGGTGTTGGCGACCTTGATTGCGGCCAGCTTATCTTGTGCACCTCCTTGCAGTGGACACGAACCAAAGCAGAAGACTTCTTCCACTCCTGCACTTGGTCAGGGATTCCGTTAAGTCGAGTCATCAGAGACTCAAGATCATTTTGGAGTGTGGCCTCTGGCCAAAGTGCCAGGTCGATCCATGACATGGCGACCTTCAGTCGAGCCAAGTAGTCTACGGCACCGTCGATGCGAGATTCCAGTCGGAGCAGATTCATGGCAGTTTCATCTTTCATGGGAGAGTTGATTGGATCCAAACCTGGTTCGATCCGCCCAGTCTCCTCTTCAAAGTTTTGGCAAAACTCTGCATTCACGATCCAAGGATAAGTCAATTTTCGTACACTGAGTCGACACAAAAAAAATCAGTCGGAACAGAATGTGCACCTTCAAGCTTGATGAACAAATTCCTGGCAAGATTTCTCAGATAGCTCTCCAGATCATCCCTCCTGCGAGCAATGCTTTCCATTTTCTCGCCCTGGACGAGATTCACCTTCTTCCAGCGCGAGCACTCCTTGTTGGAGTCATTCAGAGCAGACTTCAGCCTGGTATTCTATTCTTCCAACTGGCCGACCGAAGCCAGCTTCTGTTCGGCCAGAGCGACTCTGTTGTCAGCTTCCTTTCGGGCAGCAGCCAGATCCTGGTCCTTCTTTGCCAGAGCTTCTCTCAGCTTTTCTGCAAAGAAATGGTGCTTGATTCAGAAAGAGCAGAAGGGTACTCAAGCCCAAGGCAAACCAGTCGACAAACTCGTCTTACCATTGGCACCATCCTTAGCCTTTTGCAGCTCTGTCTTGGCCAGCTCCAAGTCAAGGTTCAGTTGGATCTACAGTTTCTCCAAATCAGCAAAGCGAGCTCCCAGATCACAAGATTTCTGCAATCAAAGAGGAGAAGTTATTTTACAGCGAAAAACAACAAAGGCAATAAATACTAAGACTACGGTCGACTGCCTGCAGTCCACCATAGTCTCGGGGACTACACCCAGTGGGTGCACTTTGCGTGCCCCCACTGGTTCTGATCCCACTCGACCGGCCCGCCGAAGTTGAGTCCAGGAAGTAAAAAAAAGGCAGAAAGAGAGAAAGTAGAACTCAGACTACAGTCGACTGCCAGCAGTCCACCGTAGTCTCGGGGACTACACCCAGTGGGTGCACTTTGCGTGCCCCCACCGGTTCTGATCCCACTCAACCAGACCGAGTGGAAGAGACAAACTACCAGTTTGGTTTATACATTCGAAAAAATACAACGACTACAGTCGACAGCCAGGAGTCCACCGTAGTCTCGGGGACTACACCCAGTGGGTGCACTCAGCATGCCCCCACCGGTTCAAAAATTTCAATCGACGCACCCAGTGGGTGTACAGATGCAAAGATTTTCGGAAAAGAGTCTTCAGATAACATATCCTAACAAAACAAGCAGTGACCAATTAACCTGAACATTGCTTTGGAGGGCCGAGCTGGCGTCGTAGGCAGCCTGACTGGCGTCCCGCACCATCCTCATCTTCTCCATCATGATGCCCGCCTGACGTATGGCTTCCTTGGCAGCATTCGCTTTGTCCTCCAGGACATGATGGGTCGCAAAAACTGAAGGTGGGTCGATGGGAGCCTGAGCAGTCGACGAAGAGGGCAAGGCACTTGATAGTGGCACATCAAAGGTAATGGAACCCCGATTGGCATCGCCAGTGTCCTGAACGACTAGTTCCGTCCTTGGCGTCGACTGTGGCGCCTCGATTGTAGGAGCCTGCCTATTTTTCCTCGTCAAAGGCCTCTCGGGCTCTTCATCATCATCAGGGAGGTCAATAATGTTGGGAGCTATGCAAAGTTCAATCCTCAAAATCACATCACCCAATGGTACACGTTGCAGTTGAATCGACCAAAATAAAGACAGTATGGCAGGAGTCATACCCAGTTTTGACGTGACCGCATACTCCATCACCTCATCATCATCCCTGTAAGCTGAGGTCCTAGAAGTGGTAGTGCTGGCAGTTCCAAAGTTCGTCCGGTTAAAACAAGAAAAACAAACGGCGTTGAGCGTCGAGTGTATACAGAGGAAGACACTGACGCAGAAGCGACGGGGATGTCAATCTTAATCTTTGGCAACGCCTTCCGGATTTTTGGCTCCGCAACTTTGGGGTGCTTGGGCGCTTTCTCGGTCGGGGTTGGTGAAGAGATTCGAGGACGCTTCGAAGATTGACCAGCTTGAGCAGTCGCCTTTTCACGGACGCTCGGTCGTTCTTGGGCAAGTTTGGATCGCCTCTCCCTGCAAGGAGGTGACTCAACCTCTTCTTCGTCGCTTGAGTCTTCGCTTTCTCCATCCTCTTCACCATCAGAAGTCCACTCGCCACTGTCGCCGCCGCTCGCCTCGCCTTCCAAGTCTTGCCCTTACTCTCCATTGGGCATCGAGTACATTTCAATGAGTGCCTAAAAAAATAACAATCAAAAGACATTAAGTCGACCGCAAACGGGACATCACATGGAGAGTCGGAAAGTTACTTACAGAAACATACCTGCTCCGGCTGACGTGAGTTGTCGAATGGAATCACCCTCCTGGATCCCCGAGGGTTGTCTTTGTTGCCAGTGATTCCTCTCAACTATCTCTCCAAGGTATCCTCACTGACCTCCTCCGGGTGGATCCGAGTGGTATCTTCGAGCCCAGAATACATCCACATTGGATGATCGCGCGCCTGAAGGGGTTGGATGCGTCGACCGAGAAAGACCTCCAGCAGATCCATCCCGGTCACTCCGTCGCAGACGAGCTGGACGACCCGTTCGACCAGCTCCTTGACCTGCGCCTTCTCTTCTGGAACTATCTTCAGAGGAGCAGGCTTCTCCACTCGAGCCAAGGAGAAAGGAGGAAGCCTAGTCGACTGGCCAGGGGTCGTTTGATCCTTGCAGTAAAACCAAGTCGACCGCCAGCCCCGGACCGAGTCAGGAAGGATCATCACTGGGAAGGTACTTTTGCTCCTCATCTAGATCCCTAGACCACCGCACATCTGGATCACCCGAGTCCTCTCGTCACTTGACTTGGTCTTTTTGACCGACTGGGAACGGCAAGTGAAGATATGTTTGAAGAGCCCCCAGTGCGGTCGACAACCCAAGAAGTTTTCGCACATAGACACGAAAGCGGCCAGATAGACTATGGTATTCGGAGTAAAATGGTGGAGCTGAGCCCCAAAGAAGTTCAAAAAACCCCGGAAGAAAGGGTGGGGAGGCAGCGAGAACCCATGATCTATGTGAGTTGTTAAGAGGACGCACTCACCCTCTCTGGGCTGCGGCTCAGTTTCGTCTCCCGGGAGCCGAGCCGACTTGTGGGGGATAAATCCCCCTTCCACCAGGTCGTCGAGGTCGTCCTACGTGATTGCCGAGCGGATCCAGTCGCCCTGGATCCAGCCCGCCGGCAAGCCGGACCTCGACAAGGATCTGCCCCGGTTGGTCCACTTGCCCTTCCCCTTCGCGGTTGCCTTCTTCGCGCGTTCCAGCGCCGCCGTCTTGTCCTTCCCCAGGGTGGCAGTTCGAGCTCGAGCGGAGATCCGGCGACAAGACGGGAGCAAGGGTGGCGGAGAAATCGGGAGAAAACAGAGAGAGAATGGTGGCGTGCGGAACAGAGCCCCGGCCCAACACCTTATATGAGGCTGCTTCTGAGTGGCTGACTGGTAGGCCCGGACGGCCCTGCCAAATCCCGTGGCGATCGCGCGCATGATACGTGGCGAAAAAGGTGGCGCGGGGATCGAGGTGGCTCCACGCTATCCCATCCGTTTACTGCGGCCTCTCCCGTCCCGCGCGCTTCCCGAAATTTGGATCCCACGAAATCCGCGGGCAGCAGAACAACTCGTCGGACCGAAGATCTCCTCCGCACCGTCACTCAGAACTCTTCAAGTATAAGAACTCACTCGACAAAACCTAAGAATGGATGAAGGCGACTGGAAAGAAAGTTGTTGTCATTACTCTGGTCCATTGATCCGAAACAAGGTATGCTCACGACATGAAAAATGAGTCGGAGATGTGCTCAAACCCTTTCCCACTCAAACCTCGATCCATTCGGGGGCTAATGATGAAGCTATGTACCTAGGGTAGGGCCATGGACCTGTCCAAACTGACGTACCCAAGGACACCTCCAGAAGAAATCACATTTCAATCGACTTGGCGGTGTTTCACTCGACGGACTCGAAGACACTTGACCAAGAAGCAACCACTCGACCAAGATCCAACCACCCGACGGCCAGGAGACCTAAAGTCACTCCGCACGCTAACGGTCGGTCATTAAGTAGCTTTTATGGTCATCATAGCACTTTATTAGGGGCGTTACCAGTAACGCCCGACCTTAATGTACTTAAAACCCTGCATAACTGAGGGCCGGAGGGGTCTGGCGGACTCTATATAAGCCACCCCCCTCCTCAGTGTAAAGGGTTCGCACCCCTGTAATTCATACTCTCATAATCCAGTCGACCGCCTCCGGGCTCCGAGATGTATGGCTATTACTTCCTCCGAGAAGGGCCTGAACTCGTAAACCTTGCGTTCTTACAATTTCTCCATAGCTAAGATCTTGCCTCTCCATACTTACCCCCCTACACTACTGTCAGACTTGGAACCACGACAGTCAGCACAGTCATTGTAGTGGAACGCAAGGAGGAAGGCAAGGCACTACCTGTCCAAAGACCGATATATTACCTGAGCGAAGTGCTGTCGACCTCCAAGCAGAACTACCCCCACTACCAGAAGATGTGCTATGGCGTGCACTTTGCCGCCAAGAAATTGAAGCCTTACTTTCAAGAGCATCCAATCAATGTGGTCTGCACGGCCCCACTTGCCGAGATCATCGGAAGCCGAGATGCTTCTGGCCGAGTGGCCAAATGGGCCATAGAGCTGGCTCCCTACACCATCCACTACCAGCCCCGCACCGCCATCAAGTTACAAGCACTGGCCAACTTCCTCGTTGACTGGGCCGAGACCCAGTACCTACCTCCAGCACCCGACTCCACCCATTGGCGGATGCATTTAGACGGCTCCAAGATGCGCACCGGCTTGGGAGCCGACGTTGTCCTCACTTTCCTAAAGGCGACAAGCTCAAATACACACTGCAAATCCATTTTGCCGCCTCCAACAACGTCGCTGAGTACGAGGCACTCATTCACGGGCTCCGGCTTGCCAAAGAACTTGGCATTCGCCGGATCCTGTGTTATGGCAACTCGGACTTAGTGGTCCAGCAGTCGTCTGGCGACTGGGATGCCAAAGATGCAAACATGGCGAGTTACCGTTTCCTCGTGCAGCAACTCAGTGGATATTTCGAGGGGTGCGAGTTCCTCCATGTGCCAAGAAACGACAACGACCAAGCAGACGCCTTGGCACGAATCGGTTCTACCCGCCAAGCAATACCATCCGGCGTCGCCCTTCAACGCCTCCTCAAGCCGTCTATCAAGCCTTCACCAGAATCGGACTCCATCTTTGTGCCGGCTCCCCCCGAAGAAGTCGGATCCGACTCCAGAGCCCGGCAGACGGTACGGGGATTTTGGCAGATGGCTCCAAAGCCGCCATAATCGAGGCCGGCCCAGGGACTGCAGAACCCGGCCCAGGGACTGCGGCGGCCGGCCCGAAGACTCCAAAACTCGGCCCAAGGGCTGCGCCAGTCGGCCCGGGGACTTCATTAATCCAGCAAGCGGTTGTTGACTCCAGCCCGCCGCCTCCCAGCCCAGCCGCCCTCGTCCAAGTCGCAGTTCTGGCAGTCGAAGAAATAGCAGCACCCTCATGGGCCCATCCCATCCTCAAATTCCTGGTGAGCAAAGAGCTGCCGACTGATGAGAACTTAGCTCGGCAAGTACAACGCCGAGCGGCAGCCTACACCATAGTCAACAGAGAGCTGGTCAGGCGCAGCATCACTGGTGTCTACCAGCACTGCGTAGAGCCAGAGCAAGGCCAGGCAATTCTCAAAGACATCCATCAAGGCGAGTGCGGCCACCATGCGGCTTCAAGAGCACTCGTCGCCAAAGCTTTCCGACACAGTTTCTTTTGGCCAACGACCTTAGAAGAGGCCATGGAATTGGTCCAAAAATGCAAAGGGTGCCAGAAGTTCCGCTCTAAGCTGCATCAGCCGGCTTCTGCACTCAAGACCATCCCCATTGCCTGGCCTTTCGCAGTTTGGGGCCTAGACATGGTGGGACCATTCAAGACGGCACGAGGTGGCTTAACTCACTTACTTGTCACGGTGGACAAGTTCACCAAGTGGATAGAAGCGAAGCCAATCAAGAAATTGCATGGTCCGACTGCCGTGACTTTCATCTCCGACATCACAATTCGGTACGGCATACCACACAACATCATCACCGACAACGGCACGAATTTTGCCAAGGGCGCCTTGGCCCGTTTCTGTGTGACACAGGGCATCCGACTGGACCTAGCGTCCGTCGCCCATCCACAGTCAAACGGCCAGGTGGAGCGAGCAAACGGCCTCATCTTGTCCGGCATCAAGCCCCGACTGATCAAGCCTCTGGAGCGCTCGGCTGGCTACTGGCTCGACGAGTTGCCAGCCGTCCTCTGGAGTCTGCGCATGACTCCAAACAAGTCAACCGGCTTCACACCTTTCTTCCTCATCTACAGTGCTGAAGCCGTCATCCCAACGGACATAGAGTTCGATTCCCCGCGAGTCACCATGTACACCGAGGAAGAAGCAGAAGAAGCATGACAAGACGGCGTCGACTTGCTGGAAGAGGGCCGGCTGTTGGCACTCAGCCGGTCCAGCATCTACCAGCAGAGCTTGCGCAGATACTACAACAGGAAGGTCAGGCCGAGATCTTTCCAGGAGGGCGACCTCGTGCTCCGACTAATCCAGCAAACAGCCGGCCAGCACAAGCTGCCGGCGCCTTGGGAAGGCCCCTTCATCATCAGCAAAGTGCTGGGCAACGACTCCTACTACCTGATCGACGCTCAGAAGCCCCGAGCACGCAAGAGGGACGACTCCGGCAAAGAGACAGAGCGGCCATGGAATGCAAATCTCCTCCGAAAATTTTACAGTTAAACACAGTATGTATCACGCTACCTTTTGTATTAAAAGTACCAAGACTTCGGGCCCCCCGAGAAGAGCTCGGGGACTGCCCTCTTTTATCTATATGATAAGAAATATGCCTTCGAGTATATTACTCTTTATTATGCCGCTTGGCACCGGGTTCGACTAGTCGGCCCGGGGACTTGCCGTCCTGCGCTATGAAATGCTTCCTGCAGCCGGACAAGTAGTGTGTGGCGTCTAAGCCATCTCCTGCCAGAAGCCGCAGCTCGCAGAGCGACTGTCTGGTGGGCAGGAGTAAGGAAGAATGGGCGTCCACATGAAAAATGGCTAAGGACTCAAAGCATAAACATAGCGTAAGGCCGGCTTCCAGCCTTTTTTCGCAAACCGACTCTTGAATAGTCGGCTTGCCGCCTTCTATCCGACTTGTTAAACAACTCTAAAAACAGCTAAGTATTTGCCTTCCCAAAGTGACCAAGAATTTGATCCAGCAGCAGTCCGCAGAGCGGCTGTCCGACTGACAAAGACGACAACTGAGGGAAGACGGCAAAGGAAAAAGCCAAAAGAGCAATGAGCAAGAAAAAATAGAAGTCGGATGAATATTTACATAACAAGCCCTTGGCCGAATCTTCGAGCAGAATTTCAAAATACACCCCGCGGGTGGAATTGTGCGAATTAACAAGTTCTTCAAAAACTATTAGAACAGATAAAACAAAGACAAGGTGGCAGCCTAGGGGGTGGCTGACGGGTTTGGAGGATCGGAGGAGACGGCGGTGTTGGATGTTGAGGCGGCCGGCTAGGCGGTCTGAGCTTGATCACCTTCGGCGGCAGTCGGCTCGGGCGGACACGGCTCGTTGCTGGAGGCGCGGTCGAGCTGAGGCTGGCCGTCCGCTCCGTCTTCCGGTGCCTCCGTCTCGCTTCCGTCCTCCGCCTCGTCTTCCTCCTCGACGCTGGAGCCGATCACCTCTGCCGAGTCCTCGCCGTAGTCGGGGTTCAGCCCAAACCACTCCGGCGGTACCTCCCCGCCGTCTTCAGCCCGCTCGGGGACAAAGATGCTGGTGTCGGTGTACTCGGCGATCGCCGCCGCACGCTTGACAAGGGCGTCTTCCACGGCTGCCAGCTCCGGCTGGGCCTCTGACCGGAGTGTGGCCAGCCGGTCTAGGTCCAGCCCCGGATACCACACCTTGACCAATTCCAAGGCTCGGCGCGCTCCGGCCCGGGCCGAGGAACCCTTCCAGGCCTCAAGACGGCCAGCCGCAACCTCCAGCCAGTCGGCAGTCTGACTAGGGGTGCGCGGAGCCTGCACGTCTGGCCACAGGGCGGCGATCGCTTGGGCGCCGACACGTTGAAGCCGGCACAACATCTGGTGGGCCGGCCGCAGGCGAGTCCCAATGCTCAGAATATGCTCGTCAATGGTCCGAGGGGCATCAGCGGTGATCTCCGCGCCATCCTCCCTCTGCTCCTCGCGATCGGCCTCGATAGCTTGAATGGCGGCCTGCGAGTGGCCGGGGAAGAAGTCTACCAAGACGGAAAGAATGAAGAACAAGTCAAAAAAATAGGAGTCAGCTCGACCTATAGTCGGCGGCTCGAAGAAGGAAAACAAAGAAGCTCACCGTCGACGAGGTCCTCGATCTCGTGGAAGCCGGAGGCCAGCATTGCCTCCTTGTCAGTCCAGGAGGAGCGCTCGCTCGCGAACTCGGCCAGGAGGGCGGCCTCCGCCTCTTCCGCCTCCTGCTGCGTCTTCTTAAGCAGCTCCTTTTGCTCTGCCAATTGTGTGGCCAGCAGATCGCGCTCTGCGGCGAGTTTGCTGCACTCCTCCCCCTTGGCGCGCAACGCGGAGTTGGCTTCCCTCAGCTGCTGTTGAAGAGTGGCATTGGCCTCTGAAGAAAAAGAAGAAAGAAGGCGTTAAGTCATCAACGAAGAAGGTCGCCGGGGAGATCTGGTCCGACTGCTCAGCAATCGGCCTAAATCTCGGGGACTACAACCCGCGGGTGCGCCAGCGCGCCCCCATAAAGAAGAAAAAAGACTCACTCCGGCTCTCCGACAAGTCGGCGGTCCGCTTGCCTAGCTCTTCAACGTTGCGGTTGAAGGCGGTGACACGAAGGTTGTGATAGTCCTGCAACAAGTATTTCAGACAAATGTTAGTACCCGGAACTCACCAATTGGAGTTCCGGGCCGCCTGCTCAGCAGCCAGCCCAAAACTCTGGGACTACACCCAGTGGGTGCGCTGGCGCGCCCCCACAGAGAGGAACAAGAAAACATGGACAAAGGAGAAAGCATACCCGGATGGCTGCCCGTGACGCCAGGTCCGCCTTGGTGCAGTTTTGGATGGCGTCGCTCTCAGCTCGCAGCTTCGTCTGGACATCCAGAAGCGCCTAGTTTAGCGGGCCCGTGCCGCCTCCTCGCACCCACCCAATGGGCGCGGCGCTCGTCGCTTCGGCGTCTGGAATCATCGAGCTGGCAGTGCCGGTCTCCAAGGGGCATGGCGCCGAAGTCGCCTTCTCAAGACGGCGGCACGTTGGTGAGCCGACTTGAAGGAGTAGCCTTGCCACGGCCTCGTCTTCAGTCGGCAGCAAGGGCAGACCCGCCGGCTGTTTGCCTTGCGCGCTCCTAGACGGCGGCGGGGGCGGCTGTGGTGGTGCGACCGCGTCCGGCATGGGTCGTCGCCGCTGCCTCTCTCCACGATCGGCAACTCGCCGCCGGCTTCCCCTGACTGCCCCGTGAACTCCGGGGGCGGCGGCATAGAGTTCAGAGGGGTGACGAACACCGCCGACCACCGGGGCGCGACTTCCTTAGCCGGCCGCTTTGCCGCAGCGGCGGCCTCGGCCGCCTCCAGCTTCTTCAGGGCGGAGGCCTCTACCTTCTCGGCCTCCGCTTTCTCCCGGCGGGCGGCCTCGTCCTCCTCGCGCTTCTCCTGCGCGTTCTGCTCCGTCGCCTCCCGAAGGTCGGCGGCGGGGTCAATCCGCCGAGTGGTGGCAGACATCTCCACCAACCCCATAACGGAGGCGGCGACAACCCTCTCAAGAGTGAGGGGAGCCCTGAGGCAAGAAAAGCATATGAAAAACTCAGACAAGATCAACAAAGAGAAAATAAAGATAAGGGACGGAGGCGCTTACGCAGAGACCAGCGGCGGCTTCTTCACTTACTTGCGGAAGCGGTTGGCTTTCACGGCCGCCTCTTCCCGCTTGGTCGCGGCAGCCGCTCCCTTGAACTTCTTCGACCGGCCACCAAGCGTACTCAGCCCGGCCTGACGCTTCTTCGCACCGCCTTGAGCGTCCAAGCCGGCAGAGGAACTCGCGCTTGGCTGGCCGGCCTTTGGCTGGCGACACGGGGCAACTTCTCCCTCGGCCTTGTCGTCAGGCCAGTCGGCGAAAGTGGCTGAAGGCCTGGAGCCGCCTGCTTCTCCTCCTCCTCCCTCGGCGTTGGCTTCCATGGCCGCCACCCCCAAGTCAGGATCGTCGACGTCGCTCTCCGCCTGATCAGGGACAAACTGACGAGTTGGCCCCGCGGTGCCGGCCGAAGGAGGGACGAGAGGGTTCTGATTCAAAACAAAAATGGTCAGACTTGACAAGTCGGACTCGATAACAAAAGAAAAATAAGAAGAAGGAAGACGACTTACAATAGGCGGGGGGTTGGCGCGCGAATACGGCTCCTTGCCAAACCGCCAGTCCACCAAGAGACCGCAGTTCACGATGTAGTTCACCGTGTTCGCCACCTCCGCATGAGGCATGTCCTTGGAGCACATCCGACTCGGGTCCCGATGACCGCTCATCTAGCAGATCAGGTGAGGTCGGCCTTGGAGTCGGAGGACTCAGCGCGCCACGAAGGCGGCCAGCAAGTCGGCCCCGGTCAAGCCCTCCGACTACGTCAGCACTCGGAGTCGCGCGACGGCGGCGGCACCAGCAGGAGACAGCGTCTTGGCTCGGTGTGACCAGCTGGGGAGCCTTCCAGCCGGCGCGCCGGCTTCGTAAGCCGGCAGGTTAACCCAGTCGCCTTCTGGGGTGATGTTCTTCACATAAAAATAGGACCGCTGCCACATCTTCACCGACTTAACCAGTGCGATGGTGGGAAACGGATTGTCGGCCACTGGGCTCCACATCGCGATGAATGCACCGCACTGGGCTGGCACGCCGGTGACGTGTGTGCCGAGCTTGGACTAGAAGAACTCACCCCAGAGCTCGATGGTGGGGAGAACGCCGAGGAAGCCTTCGCACAGGGTGGCGAAGGCAGCCAGCAGCACCACCGTGTTCAGAGTAAGGTGGTGCGGCTGGAGCCCGTGGAACTCCAAGAAGGAGCGGAAGAAGCCGCTCGCCGGCAGCCCCAGGCCACGCATAAGGTGCAAGAGGAATATGACCCACTCGCCCTCCTCCGGCGCCGGCGATATTTCTCCCTCCGGCGCGAGGCGGACCCGCACTAAGTCCCTGCCGGGAAGCCGCCGTGTCTGGCGGAGGATCTCGATGTTGTCGTCGTCAACCTCGGAGCCATCCCACACTCCGGAGCGGACATCAGGAGGCGCGGCGGCAGAGGAAGAGCTCATCGCTGCGGGCGCGGCGTGGTTCGGAGCAGCAGCGGCGAGAGGAAGAAGAAACAAGGAGGAGCGAAAGGGAGTGGGGAGTATGGGCGCGCATGCTTCGCCGCCCCCTCCCCCCGCCTACTTGTAGGCTCGTGGGCTGAGAAGCCAAGGGGGCGGTTGTGGGATTAACTGCGCCTGGGACCCCACAACCCCACGATTTACCACACGAAGTTACCACGTGCAATAACCGCACGGGAACCCCAACCGTCCGTGCGGCCACAACGGATCCGTTCACATGCCGAGGCGCGATAGTGGCGGGCCCCGCCTGTAGGCCTATCCCGTTGCGTGCGTGGGTGAGTAGACTAGCTCAGCCACATGGCGCCTCGCGACGGGTCCACCACGGGCGGCAACCCAGAAGCTTATCAGGCACGCCGCCTGAACTCCGCCGCGATGTTCAAAATTTTTTAGGGGCAAGTCGGCCTTGAGCAAGTCCGACTCCAACCAGTCGGCTTGACAGAGGACGGCTAGCGAGGCCCAGATCCAACCACCGGAGAGAAGAAACTGTTGAGGCTCCTCGACATGTCTCCCTCGGAGCCTCACCAGCTTCGGGGACTACTGTCGGAGTAATGGGCCACGGGTAGGCTAACCTAGGCTCAGAACCTTTCAAGACAATGAGGCAGACTGCGCCCCTCGAGACCCAGGACGAAGAGCTACCTTCTGAGAGTTGGCGGCGAGGCGACCGACTGCCCACTCGCGGCCGAGTCCCAGGGACGACTTCAGGATGATCCGACTCCTGACTGGCGACTTCCAGAGAAGCCGGCCTTGGGGAGTCGGCCCGCGACGCCAACAACCCCCATGCCCTCATAAAGAGGGACGGGACGGGGAGTGGCCATAGTAAGGTCCACTCCCACCCCTTTTCCAAGGGCAGGCGTGGCTACAGTACGCCGTACCCGCAGAGATCTCCGCGCGGCGCGACACTATTGCCATGCCGGCCCTGACGTCAGCCCCAGAGGGCGGAGCCCTGTGCCCACGACAGCCTGCCGGTACGACCCAGGGATGATGGGTCCCACCAGTCGGCGGGCGTACGAAAGACGGTGAGAGAGCCACCAGTCGGCCCGGATGGGAGTCGGCCACCAGGAGTCGGCCGGCCCCTCCCACGAGCCCCACGCACCATTAATCAGACATGACAGGTAGTGGCCACAGTGATCGCCCGCCAGACGGCGGAGCTATCGCCACGCCCTCATGACCGAGCCTGCGTCATTAGAGGCACGGCTACAATAATCTGCAACCGGTAAGACCCGCCCGCGGCGGACACGGCCTGTCGGCTCCGTACCGAGCCAGTCGGCGGGCCCCAGGAGTCGGCGGATAAGACGGCGGCCAGAGAGACTGACGGCTGGGCCCGCGCCCAGCCGGATTACCATTGTACCCCTGGGGGTAGGCCTATATAAACCCCCCAGGTCATCCATGCAAAGGGTTGGAATCCATTAGCACTAGACCAGATCGTATAGGAAGGAGAGAGCTAGCCTTGCCTTCTCCTACCTCCAGGAAACAGCTCGAGGAGCAACCGTGTAAACACTTTGCCATAGTGATCATGCGGAGACCCCGTAGAGCAGCAGTAGGGGTATTATCTCCCCGGAGAGCCCCGAAGCTGGATAAGATTCGCCGGCGTGCATGCCTTCACCTTATCCTGTTTCCAGGCACTGGCGACGTTCTACTCTCCCCCACCATGATAAGCCATCCTTTGGCATATGTCGCACCCAACCGCCGACATGAATCGAACACCCATAGAGTTCTGGTGTTGAAGCGACGCTTGATATGCCTGGTCTTCCTATGAAACCTGGGCTCGTTGGCAAGGGCAATAGCTCCAGTGTTGTCACAAAAGAGAATCATCAGGCCCGATGCATTGGGAATGACTCCTAGGTCGGTAATGAACTCCTTCACCCAGATTGCCTCTTCTGCTGCCTCCGAGGCTGCCATGTACTCCGCTTCACATGTAGATCCCACCACAACGCCTTGGTTGCAACTGCACCAGCTTACTGCCCCACCATTCAAAATATACACGTATCCGCTTTGTGACTTAGAGTCATCCAGATCTGTGTCGAAGCTAGCATCGACGTAACCCTTTACGACGAGCTCTTCGTCACCTCCATAAACGAGAAACATATCCTTAGTCCTCTTCAGGTACTTTAGGATATTCTTGACCGCTGTCCAGTGTTCCATGCCGGGATTACTTTGGTACCTTCCTACCAAACTTACGGTAAGGTTTACATCAGGTCTGGTACACATCATAGCATACATGATAGACCCTATGGCCGAGGCATAGGGGACGACACTCATCTTTTCTCTATCTTCTGCTGTGGTCGGGCATTGAGCCGTGCTCAATCTCGTACCTTGCAACACAGGCAAGAACCCCTTCTTTGACTGATCCATATTAAACTTCTTCAATATCTTGTCAAGGTACGTACTCTGTGAAAGACCAATGAGGCGTCTCGATCTATCTCTATAGATCTTGATGCCTAATATGTAAGCAGCTTCTCCAAGATCCTTCATTGAAAAACACTTGTTCAAGTAGGCCTTTATGCTTTCCAAGAATTCTATATCATTTCCCATCAACAGTATGTCATCCACATACAATATGAGAAATGCTACAGAGCTCCCACTCACTTTCTTGTAAATGCAGGCTTCTCCATAAGTCTGCGTAAACCCAAACACTTTGATCATCTCATCAAAACGAATGTTCCAACTCCGAGATGCTTGCACCAGCCCATAGATCGAGCGTTGGATCTTGCACACCTTATCAGCATTCTTAGGATCGACAAAACCTTCCGGCTGCATCATATACAATTCTTCCTTAAGGAAACCATTAAGGAATGCGTTTTGACGTCCATTTGCCATATCTCATAATCATAGAATGCGGCAATTGCTAACACGATGCAGACGGACTTCAGCTTCGCTACGGGTGAGAAAGTCTCATTGTAGTCAACCCCTTGAACTTGTTGATAACCCTTAGCGACAAGCCGAGCTTTATAGATGGTTACATTACCATCCGTGTCTGTCTTCTTCTTAAAGATCCATTTATTTTCTATGGCTCGCCGATCATCGGGCAAGTCAGTCAAAGTCCATACTTCATTTTCATACATGGATCCTATCTCGGATTTCATGGCTTCCAGCCATTTGTCGGAATCTGGGCCCGCCATCGCTTCTTCATAGTTCGAAGGTTCACCATTGTCTAACAACATGATTTCCAGGACAGGGTTGCCATACCACTCTGGTGCGGAACGTGTCCTTGAGGACCTACGAAGTTCAGTAGCAACTTGATCTGAAGTTTCATGATCATCATCATTAACTTCCTCTCTAGTCGGTGCAGGCACCTCGGGAACATTTTCTTGAGCTGCGCCACTCTCCGGTTCAAGAGGCAATACTTCATCAAGTTGTACTTTCCTCCCACTTACTTCTTTCGAGAGAAACTCTTTCTCTAGAAAGGATCCATTCTTGGCAACAAAGATCTTGACTTCGGATCTGAGGTAGAAGGTATACCCAATAGTTTCTTTAGGGTATCCTATGAAGACGCATTTTTCCGATTTGGGTTCGAGCTTTTCAGGTTGAAGTTTCTTGACATAAGCATCGCATCCCCAAACTTTTAGAAACGACAGCTTAGGTTTCTTCCCAAACCATAATTCATACGGTGTCATCTCAACGGATTTCGGCGGAGCCCTATTTAAAGTGAACGCGACAGTCTCTAAAGCATAGCCCCAAAATGACAGCGGTAGATCGGTAAGAGACATCATAGATCGCACCATATCCAATAGAGTGCGATTACGATGTTCGGACACACCATTACGCTGAGGTGTTCCAGGCGGTGTGAGTTGTGAAACTATTCCACATTTCCTTAAGTGCGTGCCAAATTCGTGACTCAAGTATTCCCCCCCATGATCCGATCGCAAGAACTTGATTTTCCTGTCACGTTGATCCTCAACCTCACTCTGAAATTCCTTGAACTTTTCAAAGGTCTCAGACTTGTGTTTCATTAAGTAGACATACCCATATATCTACTCAAGTCATCAGTGAGGGTGAGAACATAACGATAGCCACCGCAAACCTCAACACTCATTGGACCGCACACATCAGTATGTATGATTTCCAATAAGTTGGTTGCTCGCTCCATTGTTCCTGAGAATGGAGTCTTGGTCATTTTACCCATGAGGCATGGTTCGCACGTGTCAAATGATTCGTAATCAAGAGACTCCAAAAGTCCATCTGCATGGAGCTTCTTCATGCGTTTGACACCTATATGACCAAGGCGGCAGTGCCACAAGTATGTGGGACTATCATTATCAACCTTACATATTTTGGTATTCACACTATGAATATGTGTAACATTACGCTCGAGATTCATTAAGAATAAACCATTCACCAGCGGGGCATGACCATAAAACATATCACTCATATAAATAGAACAACCATTATTCTCGGATTTAAATGAGTAGCCATCTCGAATTAAACGAGATCCTGATACAATGTTCATGCTCAAAGCTGGCACTAAATAACAATTATTGAGGTTTAAAACTAATCCCGTAGGTAAATGTAGAGGTAGCGTGTTGACGGCAATCACATCGACCTTGGAACCATTCCCGACGCGCATCGTCACCTCGTCCTTTGCCAGTCTCCGCTTATTCCGCAGCTCCCGCTTTGAGTTACAAATGTGAGCAACCGCACCGGTATCAAATACCCAGGAACTACTATGAGTACTGGTAAGGTACACATCAATTACATGTATATCACATATACCTTTAGTGTTGCCGGCCTTCTTGTCCGCTAAATATTTGGGGCAGTTCCGCTTCCAGTGACCACTTCCCATGCAATAAAAACACTTAGTCTCGGGCTTGGGTCCATTCTTTGGCTTCTTCCCGGCAGCTTGCTTACCGGGCGCGGCAACCCCCTTGCCGTCCTTCTTGAACTTCTTCTTACCCTTGCCTTTCTTAAACTTAGTGGTTTTATTCACCATCAACACTTGATGTTCCTTTTTGATCTCCACCTCCGCTGATTTCAGCATTGAATATACCTCAGGAATGGTCTTTTCCATCCCCTGCATATTGAAGTTCATCACAAAGCTCTTGTAGCTCGGTGGAAGCGACTGAAGGATTCTTTCAATGACCGCGTCATCCGGGATATTAACTCCCAGCTGAGTCAAGCGGTTATGCAACCCAGACATTTTGAGTATGTGCTCACTGACAGAACTATTTTCCTCCATCTTACAACTGAAGAACTTGTCGGAGACTTCATATCTCTCGACCCGGGCATGAGCTTGGAAAACCATTTTCAGCTCTTCGAACATCTCATATGCTCCGTGTTGCTCAAAACACTTTTGGAGCCCCGGTTCTAAGCTGTAAAGCATGCCGCACTGAACGAGGGAGTAATCATCAGCACGTGACTGCCAAGCATTCATAACGTCTTGGTTCTCTAGGATGGGTGTGTCACCTAGTGGTGCTTCTAGGACATAATCTTTCTTGGCAGCTATGAGGATGATCCTCAGGTTCCGGACCCAGTCCGTATAGTTGCTGCCATCATCTTTCAGCTTGGTTTTCTCTAGGAATGCATTGAAGTTGAGGGAAACATTAGCGTGGGCCATTTGATCTACAAGACATATTGTAAAGATTTTAGACTAAGTTCATGATAATTAAGTTCATCTAATAAAATTATTCAATGAACTCCCACTCAGATAGACATCCCTCTAGTCATCTAAGTGAAACATGATCCGAGTCAACTAGGCCGTGTCCGAGCATCACGTGAGACGGACTACTCAACATCGATGAACATCTTCATGCTGATCGTATCTTCTATACGACTCATGCTCGACCTTTCGGTCTTCCGTGTTCTGAGGCCATGTCTGTACATGCTAGGCTCGTCAAGTCAAACTAAGTGTATTGCGTGTGTAAATCTGGCTTACACCCGTTGTATTCGAACGTTAGAATCTATCACACCAGATCATCACGTGGTGCTTTGAAACAACGAACCTTCGCAACGGTGCACAATTAGGGGGAACACTTTCTTGAAATTATTACGAGGGATCATCTTATTTAAGCTACCGTCATTCTAAGCAAATAAGATGTTAAACATGATAAACATCACATGCAATCAAATAGTGACATGATATGGCTAATATCATTTGCTCCTTTTGATCTCCATCTTCGGGGTGCCATGATCATCGTCGTCACCGGCATGACACCATGATCTCCATCATCGTGTCTTCTTGAAGTTGTCTCGTCATCTATTACTTCTACTACTATGGCTAACGCTTTAGAAATAAAGTAAAGTAATTACATGACGTTTATGTTGACACGCAGGTCATAAATAAATTAAGACAACTCCTATGGCTCCTGCCGGTTGTCATACTCATCGACATGCAAGTCGTGATTCCTATTACAAGAACATGATCAATCTCATACATCACATATATCATTCATCACATCCTTTTGGCCATATCACATCACACGACACATGCTGCAAAAACAAGTTAGACGTCCTCTAATTGTTGTTGCAAGTTTTTACGTGGCTGCTATAGGTTTCTAGCAAGAAATTTTCTTACCTACACCAAAACCACAACGTGATATGCCAATTTCTATTTACCCTTCATAAGGACCCTTTTCATCGAATCCGATCCGACTAAAGTGGGAGAGATAGACACCCGCTAGCCACCTTATGCAACTAGTGCATGTCAGTCGGTGGAACCAGTCTCACGTAGCGTACGTGTAAGGTCGGTCCGGGCCGCTTCATCCCACGATGCCGCCGAATCAAGATAAGACTAGTAACGGCAAGTAAATTGACAATATCGACGCCCACAAATGCTTTGTGTTCTACTCGTGCATAGAAACTACGCATAGACCTAGCTCATGATGCCACTATTGGGGAACGTAGCAGAATTTTAAAATTTTCTACGCATCACCAAGATCAATCTATGGAGTCATCGAGCAATGAGGGAGAGGGGAGTGCATCTACATACCCTTGTAGATCCGAGGGGAAGCGTTCAAGAGAACAGGGTTGATGGAGTCGTACTCGTCGTGATCCAAATCACTGATGACCTAGCGCCGAACGGACGGCACCTCCGCGTTGAACACACGTACGGTTGGGAAGACGTCTCCTCCAACTTGATCCAGCAAGGGGAAAGGAGAGGTTGATGGAGATCCAGCAGCACGACGGTGTGGTGGTGGAAGCAACGGTGATCTCGGCAGGGCTTCGCCAAGCTCAGCGAGAGGGAGAGGTGTCACGGGAGGGAGAGGGAGGCGCCAGGGTCTAGGGTGCGGCTGCCCTCCCTCCCCCCACTATATATAGGACCCCTAGGGGGGCGCCGGCCCTAGGAGATGGGATCTCCAAGGAGGGGCGGCAACCAAGGGGGTGGCTTGCCCCCAAGCCAAGTGGGGGCCCCCACTCCTAGGGTTTCCAACCCTAGGCACAGGGGGAGGCCAATGGGGGGTGCACCAGCCCACCAGGGGCTGGTTCCCCTCCCACTTCAGCCCATGGGGCCCTTCAGGATAGGTGGCCCCACCCGGTGGACCCCCGGGACCCTTCCGGTGGTCCCGGTACAATACCGATTACCCCCGAAACTTTCCCGATGGCCGAAACTTGACTTCCTATATATAAATCTTCACCTCCGGACCATTCCGAAACTCCTCGTGACATCCGGGATCTCATCCGGGACTCCGAATAACTTTCGGGTTACCGTATACTAATATCTCAACAACCCTAGCGTCACCGAACCTTAAGTGTGTAGACCCTACGGGTTCGGGAGACACGCAGACATGACCGAGACGACTCTCCAGTCAATAACCAATAGCGGGATCTGGATACCCATGTTGGCTCCCACATGCTCCTCGATGATCTCATCGGATGAACCACGATGTCGAGGATTCAATCAATCCCGTATACAATTCCCTTTGTCAATCAGTACGTTACTTGCCCGAGACTCGATTGTCGGTATCCCAATACCTCGTTCAATCTCGTTACCGGCAAGTCACTTTACTCGTACCGTAATGCGTGATCCCGTGATCAACCACTTGGTCACATTGAGCTCATTATGATGATGCATTACCGAGTGGGCCCAGAGATACCTCTCCGTCATACGGAGTGAGAAATCCCAGTCTCGATTCGTGCCAACCCAACAGACACTTTCAGAGATACCCGTAGTGCACCTTTATAGCCACCCAGTTACGTTGGGACGTTTGGCACACCCAAAGCACTCCTACGGTATCCGGGAGTTGCACAATCTCATGGGAAATGATAGTTGACATTCGGAAAAGCTCTAGCTTACGAACTACACGATCTTTGAGCTATGCTTAGGATTGGGTCTTGTCCATCACATCATTCTCCTAATGATGTGATCCCGTTATCAATGACATCTAATGCCCATAGTCAGGAAACCATGACTACCTTTTGATCAACGAGCTAGTCAACTAGAGGCTCACTAGGGACGTGTTGTGGTCTATGTATTCACACATGTATTACGATTTCTGGATAACACAATTATAGCATGAACAACAGACAATTATCATGAACAAGGAAATATAATAATAACCATTTTATTATTGCCTCTAGGGCATATTTCCAACAGCAAGATCCTTGCCGGGGACGACAGCACGCCACGCGAGACCCTTGCCGGGCCACCTGGCAAGGCCCTCACCAAAGATGTCGGCAAGGCCACCGCCAAGCCCACGTCAACCAAGCTTCCACCACCGTTCACATGCAGCTGCCAGCCCAACCAGCTAGGAGGGCACCTGCGTGGCAACATGCAGCTCCCAGGCCAACTCATCAAGCGCCTGCGTGGCGGCATGCAGATCTTCGTGAAGGCTCCACCACCGCGCCAACTCAGCTGCCTGCCTGCCTACATGGCACAAAAAACATCACTGGCCAAGGCGCGTGTCGAAGCAAGGAGGAGCGGCGACAGACGGGACAGGCCTCGCCTCTGTCCCCGATAAAACAAGAGGACACCTAAGCGGTGCATTAAATGCACCTTGTCCTGTAATACGAGGGATAACCTCGTGCCACTGTAGACCTTTCCACCTCCTGTGTGCCACTATGGCAACCCCTTTTTCCTATAAAAGGAGGCCCGAGGCGACAAGGAGGGGGATTTGGCTCTTTCGAACCACGCGCTGACCATAGCTAGTTCGAGAGCTCAAGAACTCTCATAAATACACCCACCAAAGTAGGACTAGGGTTTTACGCATCCTCACTGCCCGAACCTGGGTAAACGATCCTTGTGCTGTCTACTAGCCCTGCTCTCCTCGCAACCCTGCGCCCCGGCAACCGTAGTAGGGATTCTTGTGATCCCATAGGTGTCGTTCCACATCGACATCCTTGGCGCGCCAGGTAGGGGGCGCAATTGTGAGAATCTGGTCTAGTAGTTAGCCTAGCAGTTCTTCATCGCCATGGCCCCTAAGAAGAAGACGACCACGGCGGTCGATTCGTTGGGAGCAGAACGACCGGTGCCGGTGCGGACGATCAGCGGACCGGTCGCAGACAGGACCCAGGCCACGGCCTGCGAGCACCAGCATCGCCCAGGCAGTCGGAGCCTGGCGAGCAGCATCGTTCGCATGCCAGACGACCGGCTACACGTCGCCGGATCCAAGGACGGAGCTGGGCCCCCCCGCATGCGACGCGGGGCCCTCCAGGGGCGTCATTGTGCCGACTCCGGGCGGCGCGGCGACCTCCAGGATGCCTACACCGACGACCACCATGTGTTCTTCCCATGGTGTGCGCGCCGAGCAGCGTCACCACGATGGTGACCCTGGGCACCGCCGTGGGAAGAGCCCTGTGCATCATCGGCAAGATGAGGGGGTTCAACATGCTCGCAGAAGCGCTGGCGAAAATGGCACGCAGCCGCGCCGCGATCCACGCAGCTGTCGCCGCCGCCCATGCCAGCGGAAGCTTTGGCACACGCGTAGCTGCTCCTCGACTTCCCTCCTGCTGCGGAGAATCTCGACGAGTGGAGGGCCATCATCCGGAGCCTCGTCGCCGTCGCAAACAAAGACGATCCATGACCAGCGGGGCCCTCGGGCCGACGCTCCACCGAGCCACCACATGCTGGTGCTGGGAGGACCGGGGGAGCTGTGGCCACGGTGCACTCTCCTCCTCCTCGCCGGCCGCCACGGGCGTCGGCCCATCGCGACGACGCTTATGATAACATCTCCATAGCGTCGTCCGACCCACGGACCCTCCGTGACCAGCGCCAGGTCCTTCGGGAGCGAGCTCACGAAGACGCTCGAACCACCGTCGAGCGCCGGCGCGTAATGCGCCACCAGTCGGACAAGCGGGCGGGACCCGCTATGGACCACCCAGCACCGGGGGGGGGGGGCCTGGCGGCCTAAGGTGGGATGCCCGGCTTTTACCCGTGAGCTGAGGCAGTTCCAGTGGCCGTCCCAGCGCACGTTCAAGCCCGACGTCGGTGAGAAGTACACTGGCAAGACCCATCCGTCCGAGTTACTCAGCATCTACACCATCGCGATGCAGGCTGCTGGGGCTCACGACGACAAGGTGCTTGCCAACTATTTCCCGCTGGCGCTCAAGCCCAATGTGATGTCTTGGTTGATGCACTTGCCGGTGGATTCCATTTCTAGCTGGTCAGATCTGTGCCATGAGTTCGTTGGCGCCTTCACAGGAGGCCACCAAGCTCATGGCCAGGCCAGTGATCTGCATATCATTCCCTAGAAGGAAGGGGAGACCCTGCGCAAGTACATCTAGAGATTCAGCCGGGTGCAGTACGACATCCCCGACGTTCATCCCGCCGCAGTGATTAGCGCGTTCCACCAGAACGTACGCAATCACAAGATGCGCGAGGAGCTGGCGATGACCAAGGTTAAGGATGTGGCCGAGCTCTACGTTTTGGCCGATAGGTGTGCTCGGGCTGAAGAGGGAAGGAAGTACCCTGGCGAAGACGCCGGCGCAAAAACCGACTCTACTGATGAAGACGCCGCCACCCCGACAAAGAAGAGCCGGCGTCGCAACAGGTACGCAAAGGCAAGGCCGTGCTTGCCGTTGAGTGATCTGACGATACCGATGCCGGTAAGAAGGTCAAGGCAGATGCCCCCAGCAAGGAGATTGCCGGGTGCGCCGCCTGCCGGGCCCTGGCGGCTACCGACAAGCGAGGAAGCTCCGGCAATAAATACTGCAAGATCCACCGCACCAAGGGCCATGACCTCCAGAACTACCGACAAGTCGAGCTGCTTGCTGAGAAGCAAAAGGCTGAGTACGAAAGGCGGGGACAAGGAGAAGGACCAAGACGGTGCTGAGGGATCCGGCAAGAAGCGTGGCGGCCAAGGAGGCCACCCCGGCAAGGACAACCAGCAAGAGAGGCCTGCCCGGGGCCGCAACAAGAAGCAAGAAGACGACGATCACGACGAGGACAACGAGTCTAGTGAGCAAGGGTTGCAGAAGGGTACGGAGGCCATGTGCGTCGATGGCGGCGCCTCGCTGCATACCTCGCACCGCCAGCTCAAGCAGTGGGCGCGTGAGATATCAGCAGCAGAGCCGTCGTTCGATGCTCAGAAGCCGCTGAAGTGGTCCAGCATGCCCCTCATCTTTGACGCCGAGGACCACACTGACCGCACTACCACGGTCGGGTGTTTGCCATTGTTGGTCTCACCAACAATACGCAACCTCAGGGTTAACAAGATGTTGGTTGACAACGGGGCCGGCCTGAACCTGATCTCGCCTGTTGTGATCAAAGGTTGCAAATCCCTGATGGAGACCTCGAGGAAACGGGAACGTTTCAAGGCGTCAATCCGGAGAGGAGCCAGCCGAAGGGAAAGGTCACACTGCCTGTGACATTTGGAGGAGAGTTGAACTACATGACAGAGAGGATCGTCTTCGACGTGGCCGAGATCCCCTAGCCCTACAACGGGATCCTTGGCCGCCCGACATTGGCCAAGTTCATGGCGGCGTCACACTACGCCTACAACATGCTAAAGATGCCCGGGATGTTGACCATCATCTCCGTCCCCTCCGACAAGAAGGACGCGCTGATCTGTGCCGACCAACTCAAGCGCTGGCGCCCTAAGTTATAGCATGTATGCTAGGTCGAGTCTCTTCCTTGGTTAGGGTTGATAGTGCTTAGCGGTGACTAACCCCTAGCCTAGAGGTCGAGTGCACATCTGTCTGTTCCTTTTCTGTCCTCTTTTGGTTCGCAGGGCACATGAGCACTTCTGATGAGCTACTTGGAAAGAAGGAAACGGACCGGCGCCCCGACCCCGGCAAGCCAGAGTTGCCAGGGGCTGCAAGCACAAGGATCCAACCGCGGCAAGATGAGATTGCCAAGGGCTGCGGATCCAGATAAGTCTTTTATCCTCTGTCATGCATTTCAGAACCGGACTGGGGCATGTGAAACCTCGTTTTTATCTCTAGGCTACCGTGCTCCCCTTTTTCCTATACCTAGGGATTATTTCCTGGGTCCAGATTCGGTCGTAGCCGAGGCGGCAAGGAGGTGGGACGAGGAGCCTAAAGCCCACTTCATCCCTGCCTCCGCCAAGAGCGCGAGAACGGTCGAGTGGAGTGGGGGACGGCAAGGCCTGTTGCCGGGCAAAAAAATGTTTATCTTTAAACAATAAAAAGTATTTGCTCCTTGTCGCGGGATTTACCCGCGAATGAAAAACCCGGCAAGCATCCCTTTTTCATTAAAAACATCCCATACAGGTACAGTTCGTGCGAGATGAAAAACATGAGCAAGGGGATTACAAGTTTTAAATTTAACATAGGCCCGCAGGCTTACAAACTAAAAAAGAGATAAGATGCCCGTAATCCCTTTCTTGTCCCTCTCCTCAGGAGGCAGGTCAAGGAGGTGAAAGGGCAAAAGGGGCGCCTAGGCGAGCTACGAGCAGCAGAAAGCACCAAGAGAACATATCGGTGGCCACCCATGGGCGGGCCGGTGATGACGGTGCCGGGAAAGGAGCTGGAAGACGAGGCGGCAGGACCGACAATACGCGAAGAAGGTGTCGGTGCCCGCGTACTCCGAGTTGACGGCCTTCCTGCCCGCCCTCTTCCTCTTCCGCAGCATCCCGATGCCAGCCGCCCAAGGAGACAACCCCGCAAGGTTCAAGGAGCTGGCCCTGCCCCTGGCCAGCTTCTGCCGGAGGAGCGGCTAGGTGCGGATGCTGCTGCTGCCACACCCGCCCAGGCGCGGGCCGTCCGACGCCTAGTCGGACTCGTCCCCGCTGTCCGCCCCGCTGCCCTCCTCGTCGCTCTCGCTCGAGGACGAGCCTCCATCGTCAGAATCTCCATCAGAGGAGCTCTTCACGCAACATTTCAAACGAGTTCCAAAATCTCCAAGACCTTGACGGAGAGCAGGCCGTCCTCCATTAACTTGAAGTAGAGGACGAGCCCCGCCGTCAGGCTGTGGATGCGGGCGAACGTCTTCCATCCACGACGGAGATACATAACTCGAGGAGCCAGGAAGTCGACGTCGACCCACGTGCCCCCGTTCCCGCAGCCCCTCATGTGCAACCCGAGGGTCTGGGGCGGGGCACGCTCCATCACCCGAGCGAACAGAGTGGGGAGACGAAGACCTCGACGCGGGGCCCGGCGGAGCCTGATGAAGAACTCGCAAGGCTGGTCTTCAACATGGCCCTCCATCGGGAAGGGCATCATTGGCAGGGGCGAGGCCGGCGCGTCGCCCCGTCCTCCTCTTCCCCGAGCGCTACGGCCTCTGCCCCGACCTCGCCCACGGCCTCACCCCCTCCCCTTCCCCTCGCGGTCGGTTCCACCACCACGGGTTTAGAAGGGGGAGGGACGCGCTGTCGAGTGGCGACCCTCGCCGCCACCGTCGAAGGACCAGGATTGCCTTTCTCCATGGCGGGTGAGAGGAAGGAGCAGAAGCAGAGGGAGATAGAAGGTGGAAGAATGCGGGGTGCCATTCCCCCCTTCCTCCTCTTTATAAAGGAATGGGGTTGAGGCTCGGCCGCCCCGCCCGGCAATCCAGACACCGGAGGCGCGGGGAATCAGGACCGACCCGCCGCCCCAAGCAGCGGCGGCCCGGCTTCTCGCCTCCACCGTTTGCCACCACAAGCACATGAAAGACGCGTGGCAGACATGCAGAACTGAGGGGACGGGTGAGGCGACCTCTCCCCACCCCGTGATCGTGGGGAGTGGACACCATGAAGACCGCACCCCGACCCCGCTCAGTAAATGTGCCGCGCCTCCACGCCTCCCTCTTTTTACGGGGAAGACGCGAGCCGCCTCTTTACTGCGACGTGACGCAGGCGTGTGGAAACCGTCCCACGCATGCCACCCACGTCATGCACGCCCTTCCATGCCGCGCCACGCGCGCGGGTCGTGGGAGGCGGAGCGCGCGAAGAATCTTACCACGGTAAAAACCGCCCCACCTGCCCGCGCACCGTTTTGGGCCTGGCCCAACAACGCGTCGCACTTATGTGTGGCCCAGGCCCGGGGGCTCCTGTCAGTGTACAAAAATAGGGGCGCATCTTTGTACCCCTTTTCCTGTGAACGGGCAGTCAGAACCGCGCCCACGGCCACACCAAGCAGAACGAGTGAGGTGAGCCAAGGTAAGATCGAAGCCCATGACAATCAGAGCAATGCCAAGGCCAAGACCACAAAGAGCAGAGGGACGAAGCAAGTTCCCCCGGCAAGACCCTTGCCGGGCTGCCTTAGCGGCCCCGACAAGACTCTTGCTTGGACAGCTCGCCCCGCACCAACCGAGTGAGCCACCCTTGAGCCCACAGCCCCCAGTGCCATTATCAACGTGGGGCCAGGGCTCGGGAAGGCACATCTGTGGTGGCATATAGATCTTTGTGAGGACATATTCAAGATCAGATTAGAAGACGACGATTCTCGGCAAGATCCTTGCCAAGGGAAGCGACCCGACCCCCGGCAAGATCCTTGCCGGGGACGACAACACGCCACGGCGAGACCCTTGCCGGGACACCTGGCAAGGCCCTCGCCAAAGACGTCGGCAAGGCCACCGCCAAGCCCACGTCAACCAAGCTTCAACCACCGTTCACATGTAGTTGCCAGCCCAACCAGCTAGGCGGGCACCTACGTGGCAACATGCAGCTCCCAGGCCAACTCATCAAGCGCCTGCGTGGCGGCATGCAGATCTTCGTGAAGGCTCCACCACCGCGCCAACTCAGCTGCCTGCCTGCCTACATGGCACCACACGCATCCCTGGCTGAGGCGCATGTCGAAGCGAGGAGGAGCGGCGATGGACGGGACGGGCCTCGCCCCCGTCCCTGATAAAGTAAGAGGACACCAAAGCGGTGCATTAAATGCACCTTGTCCTGTAATACGAGGGATAACCTCGTGCCACTTTAGACCTTTCCACCTCCTGTGTGCCACTGTGGCAACCCCTTTTTCCTATAAAAGGAGGCCCGAGGCAACGAGGAGGGGGATTCGGCTCTTTCGAACCACGCGCTGACCACAGCTAGTTCGAGAGCTCAAGAACTCTCAGAAATACACCCACCAAAGGAGGACTAGGGTTTTACACATCCTCGCGGACCGAACCTGGTTAAATGATCCTTGTGCTGTCTACTAGCCCTGCTCTCCTCGCAACCCTGCGCCCCGACAACCGTAGTAGGGATTCTTGTGATCCCATAGGTGTCGTTCCACACCGACATCCTTGGTGCGTGCTACGTCTTGAGCTTGCGTTGGTTTTCCCCGAAGAGGAAGGGATGATGCAGCAGAGTAGCGTAAGTATTTCTCTCAGTTTTTGAGAACCAAGGTATCAATCCAGTAGGAGCCCATGCTCAAGTCCCTCGTACCTGCACAAAGCGATAGCTACCCGCAACCAACGCGATTAGGGGTTGTCAAGCCCTTCACGGTCACTTACAAGAGTGAGATTTGATAGATAGAATATTTTTGGTATTTTTGATATAAAGATGCAAAGTAAAAAGTAAAAGCAAAGTAAATAGCAAAACAATATAAGAGTGATGGAGATTGATATGATGAGAATAGACCCGGGGGCCATAGGTTTCACTAGTGGCTTCTCTCAAGAGCAAAAGTTTTCTACGGTGGGTGAACAAATTACTGTTGAGCAATTGACAGAATTGAGCATAGTTATGAGAATATCTAGGCATCACATCCGTGACAAGTAGATCGAAACAATTCTGCATCTACTACTATTACTCCACTCATCGACCGCTATCTAGCATGCATCTAGAGTATTAAGTTAAAAACAGAGTAACGCTTTAAGCAAGATGACATGATGTAGAGAGATAAATTCATGCAATATGAAATAAACCCCATCTTGTTATCCTCGATGGCAACGATACAATACGTGTCTTGCTTCCCCTTCTGTCACTGGGAAAGAACACCGCAAGATCGAACCCAAAGCTAAGCACTTCTCCCATGGCAAGAACTACCAATCTAGTTGGCCAAACCAAACGGATAATTCGAAGAGACTTGCAAAGATAACCAATCATACATAAAAGAATTCAGAGAAGATTCAAATATTGTTCATAGATAGACTTGATCATAAACCCTCAATTCATCGGTCTCAACAAACACACCACAAAAGAAGAATATTACATCGAATAGATCTCCCCAAGAGAGTGGGAGAACATTGTATTGAGATCCAAAAAGAGAGAAGAAGCCATCTAGCTACTAACTATGGACCCGAAGGTCTGAGGTAAACTACTCACACTTCATCGGAGAGGCTATGATGATGTAGAAGCCCTCCGTGATGACGGCCCTCTCCGACGGAGCTCCGAAACAGGACCCAAGATGGGATCTCGTGGATACAGAAAGTTGCGGCGGTGGAATTAGGGTTTTGGCTCCTGTTCTGATCGTTTGGGGGTACGTGGGTATATATAGGAGGAAGGAGTACGTCGGTGGAGCACCGAGGGTCCCACGAGGCAGGGGCGTGCCCTAGGGGGGGCGCCCCTACCCTCGTGAGCACCTCTTTGCTTCCTTGCAGTAGGGTCCAAGTCTCCTGGATCACGTTCGGTGAGAAAATCACATTCCCGAAGATTTTATTCTGTTTGGACTCCGTTTGATATTTCGTTTCTTCGAAACACTGAAATAGGAAAAAAACAGCAATTCTGGGCTGGGCCTCCGGTTAATAGGTTAGTCCCAAAAATAATATAAAAGTGGAAAATAAAGCCCAATATAGTCCAAAACAGTAGATAATGTAGCATGGAGCAGTCAAAAATTATAGATACGTTGGAGATGTATCAGGCATCCCCATGCTTAATTCCTGCTCATCCTCGAGTAGGTAAATGATAAAAAGAGAATTTTTGATGCGGAGTGCTACTTGGCATAATTTCAATGCAAAATTTCTGAATTGTGGTATGGATATTCAGATTAGAAAGATTCAAGGCAAAAGTTCGTATTGACATAAAGAATAATAACACTTCAAGCATACTAATAAAGTAATTATGTCTTCTCAAAATAACATGGCCAAAGAAAGTTATCCCTACAAAATCATATAGTCTGGCTATGCTCTATTTCACCACACAAAGTATTTAAATCATGCACAACCCCGATGACAAGCCAAGCAATTGTTTCATACTCTAACTTTTTCAAAACTTTTTCAATCTTCACGCAATACATGAGCGTGAGCCATGGACATAGCACTATGTGGAATAGAAGGGTGGTTGTGGAGAAGACAAAAAGAGGGGAAGATAGTCTCACATCAACTAGGCGTATCAACGGGCTATGGAGATGCCCATCAATAGATATCAATGTGAGTGAGTAGGGATTGCCATGCAACGGATGCACTAGAGCTATAAGTATATGAAAGCTCATCAAAAGAAACTAAGTGGGTGTGCATCCAACTCGCTTGCTCACGAAGACCTAGGGCAATTTGAGGAAGCCCATCATTGGAATATACAAGCGAAGTTCTATAATGAAAAATTCCCACTAGTATATGAAATTGACATAACGAGAGACTCTCTATCATGAAGATCATGGTGCTACTTTGAAGCACAAGTGTGGTAAAAGGATAGTAACATTGTCCCTTCTCTCTTTTTCTCTCATTTTTTATTTGGGCCTTTTCTCTTTTTTTATGGCCTCTTTTTTTTCATCCGAAGTCTCATCCCGACTTATGGGGGAATCATAATCTCCATCATCCTTTCCTCACTTGGGACAATGCTCTAGAAAATGATGATCATCACACTTTTATTTTTCTTACAACTCAACAATGACAACTCGATACTTAGAAAAAATATGACTCTATATGAATGCCTCCGGCGGTGTACCGGGATATGCAATGAATCAAGAGTGACATGTATGAAAGAATTATGAATGGTGGCTTTGCCACAAATACGATGTCAACTACATGATCAAGCTAGCTATATGACAATGATGGAGCGTGTCATAATAAATGGAACGGTGGAAAGTTGCATGGCAATATATCTCGGAATGGCTATGGAAATGCCATGATAGGTAGGTATGGTGGCTGTTTTGAGGAAGGTATATGGTGGGTGTATGATACCGGCGAAAGGTGCGCGGTATTAGAGAGGCTAGCAATGGTGGAAGGATGGGAGAAAGTGCATATAATCCATGGACTCAACATTAGTCATAAAGAACTCATATACTTATTGCAAAAATCTAGAAGTTATCAAAGCAAAGTATTACGCGCATGCTCCTAGGGGGATAGATTGGTTGGAAAATACCATCGCTCGTCCCTAACCGCCACTCATAAGGAAGACAATCAATAAATAAATTATGCTCCGACTTCATCACATAACGGTTCACCATACGTGCATGCTATGGGAATCACAAACTTTAACACAAGTATTCTTTAAATTCACAACTACTAAACTAGCACAACTCTAATATTATCACCTCCATATCTCAAAACAATTATCATGCTTCAATCTTCTCTTAGCATTCAACGCACTCAAAAGAAAATTTCACATATCTTGAACACCAAGCATATTTATATTAAGAAAATTACCATGCTATTAAGACTCTCAAAATAATTTAAGTGAAGCATGAGAGATCAATAGTTTCTTTAAAACAAACCACCACCGTGCTCTAAAAGATCTAAGTGAAGCACATAGAGCAAAATTATAACGCTCAAAAGATATAAGTGAAGTGCATAGATCAAAACTACACAGCTCAAAAGATTTAAGTGAAGCACATAGAGTATTCTATCAAATTTTAATTCATAGATGACTCTCTCAAAAGGTGTGTACAGCAAGTATGATTGTGGCACACTAACAAACAAATACACAAATAATACAAGACGCTCCAAGCAAAACACATATCATGTTGGTGAATAAAAATATAGCTCCAAGTAAATTACTGATGGAAATGGACGAAAGAGGGGATGCCTTCCGGGGCATCCCCAAGCTTTGACTTTTTGGTGTCCTTGGATTATCTTGGGGGTGCCATGGGCATCCCCAAGATTAGGCTCTTGCCACTCCTTGTTCCATAATCCATCAAAGAACTCACCCAAAACTTGAAAACTTCACAACACAGAACTCAAAATAGAAAACTCGCGAGCTCTGTTAGCGAAAGAAAACAAAAGACCACTTCAAGGTACTGTAATGAACTAATTCTTTAGTTGTATTGGTGCTAAACCTACTGTATTCCAACTTCTCTATGGATTATAAACTATTTTACTAGCCATAGATTCATCAAAATAAGCAAACAACACACGAAAAACAGAATCTGTCAAAAACAGAACAGTCTGTAGTAATCTGTAGCTAGCACAAAATCTGGAACCCCAAAAATTCTAAAATAAATTTCTTAACGTGAGGAATTTATCTATTAATAATCTGAAAAAATAATTAACTAAATAGCACTCTTCAAATGAAAATTACAGCAGTTCTCGTGAGCGCTAAAGTTTCTGTTTTTTACAGCAAGTTCAATAAGACTTTCCCCAAGTCTTCCCAACGGTTCTACTTGGCACAAACACTAATTAAACACAAAAAACACAACCAAAACATAGGCTAAATAATTTATTTATTTCTAAACAGGAGCAAAAATTAAGGCATAAAAATAAAATTGGGTTGCCTCCCAACAAGCGCTATCGTTTAACGCCCCTAGCTAGGCATAAAAGCGAGGATAGATCTAGGTATTGCCATCTTTGGCATTAGGAAAGAAAAGAGAAAATTTACTTACTATGGCATTTATTCTCCTATTTTGGGAAAGCACATGGCCATTAATGTATGAAGTAAGATTAAGTACGTTACGGAAATTTCCATCTATACTAGATTTCATCTCTTTGATAATTTCGTTTTGATAGAAGCATAAGAGGGTGGTAGATTCAACTTTATCATTCATGGGGTGCCCAAATATAGTTTTCATCCTTTCATAAGTATCTATACCATCCCCTTCAAGAAAACCCTCTTCAAAAATAGAATCTAGCACTTGTTTAAAAGAGGTAGGTAATCCGACATAAAAACCTTTTAAGTAAACCTCAATTTGATGTTGTGGTATATAGCTAGCCCTAATCCTTAATAACCTATCCCAAGCATCTTTTAAAGACTCATCAATTAAATAGCGAAAAATTCCAGAGTCATCTTCATCAAGATTATTAAAACTCTCATTGGTGACCCCGGTGGGTCTCTCAATAGCATCATTATTTCTGAGTTTAGAGAGGATAGAGGGATCATCCAGGGTACTAAGACCTTGGAAAGGACCCTTTGTTCTATTTGATTCGGCCATGGCAACGGGAAGACAGGCAAGAAAAAGGCAAATGGAGAAGGAGAAAGAGAAGGAGGAGGATAAAGAGAGGGTGAATAAAACGGCAAGGGTGAATTGGGGGGAGAGGAAAACGAGAGGCAAATGGCAAATAATGTAATGCGAGAGATAGGGATTGTGATGGGTACTTGGTATGTTGACTTTTTGCGTAGACTCCTCGGCAACGGTGCCAGAAATCCTTCTTGCTACGTCTTGAGCTTGCGTTGGTTTTCCCCGAAGAGGAAGGGATGATGCATCAGAGTAGCGTAAGTATTTCCCTCAGTTTTTGAGAACCAAGGTATCAATCCATTAGGAGCCCACGCTCAAGTCCCTCGTACCTACACAAAGCGATAGCTACCCGCAACCAACGCGATTAGGGGTTGTCAAGCCCTTCACAGTCACTTACGAGAGTGAGATCTGATAGATATAATATTTTTGGTATTTTTGATATAAAGATGCAAAGTAAAAAGTAAAAGCAAAGTAAATAGAAAAACAATATAAGAGTGATGGAGATTGATATGATGAGAATAGACCCGGGGGCCATAGGTTTCACTAGTGGCTTCTCTCAAGAGCAAAAAATTTTCTATGGTGGGTGAACAAATTACTGTTGAGCAATTGACAGAATTGAGCATAGTTATGAGAATATCTAGGCATGATCATGTATATAGGCATCACGTCGGTGACAAGTAGATCGAAATGATTCTGCATCTACTACTATTACTCCACTCATCGACCGCTATCCAACATGCATCTAGAGTATTAAGTTAAAAACAGAGTAACGCTTTAAGCAAGATGACATGATGTAGAGAGATAAATTCATGCAATATGAAATAAACCCCATCTTGTTATCCTCGATGGCAACGATACAATACATGTCTTGCTGCCCCTTCTGTCATTGGGAAAGAACACCGCAAGATCGAACCCAAAGCTAAGCACTTCTCCCATGGCAAGAACTACCAATCTAGTTGGCCAAACCAAACGGATAATTCGAAGAGACTTGCAAAGATAACCAATCATACATAAAAGAATTCAAAGAAGATTCAAATATTGTTCATAGATAGACTTGATCATAAACCCACAATTCATCGGTCTCAACAAACACACTGCAAAAGAAGAAGATTACATCGAATAGATCTCCACAAGAGAGGGGGAGAACATTGTATTGAGATCCAAAAAGAGAGAAGAAGCCATCTAGCTACTAACTATGGACCCGAAGGTCTGAGGTAAACTACTCACACTTCATCGGAGAGGCTATGATGATGTAGAAGCCCTCCGTGATGGAGGCCCTCTCCGGCGGAGCTCCGGAACAGGCCCCAAGAAGGGATCTCGTGGATACAGAAAGTTGCGGCGGTGGAATTAGGTTTTTGGCTCCTGTTCTGATCGTTTGGGGGTACGTGGGTATATATAGGAGGAAGGAGTATGTCGGTGGAGCACCGAGGGTCCCACGAGGCAGGGGGCGCGCCCTAGGGGGGGGGCGCCCCTACCCTCGTGAGCACCACTTTGCTTCCTTGCAGTAGGGTCCAAGTCTCCTGGATCACGTTCGGTGATAAAATCACGTTTCCGAAGATTTTATTCCGTTTGGACTCCGTTTGATATTCCGTTTCTTTGAAACACTGAAATAGGCAAAAAAACAGCAATTCTGGGCTGGGCCTCCGGTTAATAGGTTAGTCCCAAAAATAATATAAAAGTGGAAAATAAAGCCCAATATAGTCCAAAACAGTAGATATTATAGCATGGAGCAATCAAAAATTATAGATACGTTGGAGACGTATCAGCGCGCCAGGTAGGGGGCGCAATTGTGAGAATCTGGTCTAGTAGTTAGCCTAGCAGTTCTTCGTCGCCACGGCCCCTAAGAAGAAGACGGCCACGGCGGTCGATTCGTTGGGAGCCGAACGACCCATGCCGATGCGGACGAGTAGCGGACCGGTCGCAGACAGGACCCGGGCCGCAGCCCGCGAGCACCAGCATCGCCCAGGCAGTCAGAGCCTGGCGAGTGGCATCGTTCGCGCGCCAGACGATCGGCTACACGTCGCCGGATCCAAGGACGGAGCTGGGCCCCCCCGCAGGCGGCGCGGGGCCCTCCAGGGTCATCGTTGTGCCAACTCCGGGCGGCGCGGCGACCTCCAGGACGCCTACACCGGCGACCACCGTGTGTTCTTCCCATGGTGTGCGTGCCGAGCAGCGTCACCATGATGGTGACCCTGGGCACCACTGTGGGAAGAGCCCTGTGCGTCATCGGCAAGATGAGGGGGTTCAGCACGCTCGCCGAAGCGCTGGAGAAAATGGCACACAACCGCTGGGTCGTGACGGAGCTCCTTCTAACATAGTTAGAAGTCGAAGCGCGTCGCGATCCACGCAGCTGTCGCTGCCGCCCATGCCAGCGGAAGCTCTGGCACGCGTGCAGCTGCTCCTCGACTTCCCTCCTGCCGCGGAGAAGCTCGACGAGTGGAGGGCCACCATCCGGAGCCTCATCACCGTCGCAAACAAAGACGATCCACGACCAGCGGGGCCCTCGGTCCGGCGCTCCACCGAGCCACCACATGCTGGCGCTGGGAGGACTGGGGGAGCTGCGGCCACGGTGCACTCTCCTCCTCCTCGCTGGCCGCCACAGGCGTCGGCCCATCGCGACGACCCTTGTGATGGCATCTCCATAGCGTGGTCCGTCCCGCGGACCCTCCGAGACCAGCGCCAGGTCCTTCGGGAGCGAGCTCACGAAGACGCTCGAACCACCGTCGAGCGCCGGCGCGAAACGCGCCGCCAGTCGGACAAGCGGGCGGGACCTGCTATGGACCACCCGACACCGGGGGGGCCCGGCGGCCTACCTTACGAGGTGGGCTGCCCGGCTTTTACCCGTGAGCTGAGGCAGTTCCAGTGGCCGTCCCACCGCACGTTCAAGCCCGACGTCAGCGAGAAGTACACTGGCAAGACCCATCCGTCCGAGTTCCTTAGCATCTACACCATCGCGATGCAGGCCGCTGGGGCTCGCGACGACAAGGTGCTTGCCTACTATTTCCCGCTGGCGCTCAAGCCCAATGTGATGTCTTGGTTGATGCACTTGCCGGTCGATTCCATTTCTTCCTGGTCAGATATGTGCCATGAGTTCGTTGGCGCCTTCATAGGAGGCCACCAAGCTCATGGCCAGGCCAGTGATCTACATATCATTCCCCAGAAGGAAGGAGAGACCCTGTGCAAGTACCTCCAGAGATTCAGCCGGGTGCAGTACAACATCCCCGACGTTCATCCCGCCGTTGTGATTAGCGCGTTCCACCAGAACGTACGCAATCGCAAGATGCGCGAGGAGCTGGCGATGACCAAGGTTAAGGATGTGGCCGAGCTCTACGTTTTGGCCGATAGGTGCGCCTGGGCTGAAGAGGGAAGGAAGTACCCCGGCGAAGACGCCGGCGCGAAAACCGACTCTACTGATGAAGACGCCGCCACCCGACGAAGAAGAGCCGACGTCGCAATAGGAAATGCAAAGGCAAGGCCGTGCTTGCCATTGAGGGATCTGACAATACCGATGCCGACAAGAAGGTCAAGGCAGACGCCCCCGACAAGGAGATTGCCGGGTGTGCCGCTTGCCGGGCCCTGACGGCTACCGACAAGCCATGAAGCTCCGGCAAGCAATACTGCAAGATCCACCGCCCCAAGGGCCACGACCTCCAGAACTGCCAACAAGTCGAGCTGCTTGCTGAGAAGCAAAAGGCTAAGTACGAAAGGCGGGACAAGGAGAAGGACCAGGACGGTGCTGAGGGATCTGGCAAGAAGCGTGGTGGCCAAGGAGGCCGCCCCGGCAAGGACAACCAGTAAGAGAGGCCCGCCCGGGGCCGCAACAAGAAGCAAGAAGACGACGATCACGACGAGGACGATGAGTCTGGTGAGCAAGGGTTGCAGAAGGCTACGGAGGCCAGGTGCGTCGATGGCGGCTCCTCGCTGCATACCTCTCACCGCCAGCTGAAGCAGTGGGAGCGTGAGATTACAGCAGCAGAGCTGTCGTTCGACGCTCAGAAGCCGCTGAAGTGGTCCAACACGCCCCTCATCTTTGACGCTGAGGACCACCCTGACCGCACTACCACGGTCAGGTGTTTGCCATTGTTGGTCTCGCCAACAATATGCAACCTCAGGGAGAACAAGATGTTGGTTGACGGCGGGGCCGGCCTGAACCTGATCTCGCCTGTCGTGATCAAAGGTTGCAAATCCCTGATGGAGACGTCGAGGAAACGGGCACGTTTCAAGGGGTCAATCCGGGGAGGAGCCAGCCGAAGGGAAAGGTCACACTGCCCGTGACATTTGGAGGAGAGTTGAACTACAGGACGGAGAGGATCGTCTTCGACGTGGCCGAGATCCCCTTGCCCTACAACGGGATCCTCGGCCGCCCGGCATTGGCCAAGTTCATGGCGGCGTCACACTATGCCCACAACATGCTAAAGATGCCTGGGCCGTTGACCATCATCTCCCTCCCCTCCGACAAGAAGGACGCGTTGATCTACGCCGACCAACTCTATCGAGAAGCAGTTGCAGCAGTTGCCGTCAAGGCACCTGCTCCTGCCGCTGACGGCCCGGGAGGGAAAAAGGAGCCCGGCAAGACCTCTCGCACCCACTCCGGCAAGCGCACCTCCTCAGAGTGTTGTGCTACCGTTGAGGACGTGCCAGAGAGCTCTATCAACAAGTTCACAAAGTGGCCGGAAGTGGAAGCAGTGAGGAAGGTGACTGCTCAGTTAGCCGTCAAGTTCTTCAAAGGACTGATCTGCCATTTTGGTGTGCCAAACAGAGTCATCACCGACAACGGCACGCAGTTCACAAGCCACACCTTCATGCATTACATCCAAGACCTCGGCAGCAAGGTCTGTTTTGCTTCCGTGGCACATCCACGGAGCAACGGCCAAGCGGAGAGGGCAAATGTTGAAGTGTTGCGAGGCCTAAGAATGAAGACCTTTGACATGCTGCACAAGAGTGGAAGGCGCTGGATTGATGAGTTGCCGGCGGTTCTTTGGTCGATCAGGACGATGCCAAATCGAGCCACCGGCCAGACACCTTTTGCCCTGGTATACGGGGCAGAAGCAGTTCTCCCCACGGAACTCATATACGGGTCACCTCGAGTGCTCGCTTATGATGAGCTTGAGCAAGAGCCGTTGCGCCAAGATGACGCGACGCTCCTTGAGGAAGATCGTCTTCGTGCGGCTGTGAGAGCGGCATGCTATCAGCAAGCCTTGCGCCACTATCATAGCCGCAAGGTTCATGCCCGAAGCCTTGAGGAAGGCAACCTTGTTCTTCGGCGCGTTCAGTCGGCCAAGAATTCCAACAAGTTGACGCCGAAGTGGGAAGGCCCTTATCGGGTAATGCGAGTCACCAGGCCTGGCGCAGTCCGCCTGGAGACCGAAGATGCCATCCCGGTGAGCAACTCCTGGAACATGGAGCATCTTTGCAAGTTTTACCCATAAGGCGCGGCTTGCCGGGCCTCCCGGCAAGCCACCTTTTGTACAAGCTTTGCCGACAAGGCATGTGACCCTTTGTACAAAGCCAGGCGAAGACCCTAAGCATAAATAAATGAAGCGCTGGCGCCCTAAGTTATAGCATGCATGCTAGGTCGAGTCTCTTCCTTGGTTAGGGTTGATAGTGCTTAGCGGCGACTAACCCCTAGCCTACAGGTCGAGTGCATGTCTGTCTGTTCCTTTTCTGTCCTCCTTTGGTTCGCATGGCACATGAGCACTTCTGCTGAGCTACTCGGAAAGAAGGAAACGGACCGACGCCCCGACCCCGACAAGCCAGAGTTGCCGGGGGCTGCAAGCACAAGGATCCAACCACGGCAAGATGAGATTGCCAAGGGCTGCAGATCCAGATAAGTCTTTTATCCTCTGTCATGCATTTCAGAACCGGACTGGGGCATGTGAAACCTCGTTTTTATCTCTAGGTTGCCGTGCTCCCCCTTTTCCTATACCTAGGGATTATTTCCTGGGTCCGGATTTAGTCGTAGACACGGCGTCAAGGAGGTGGGACGAGGAGCCTTGTAGGATCGAAAGTATGTCTAGAGGGGGGGTGATTAGACTACTTGACCAAATAAAAACTTAACCTTTTCCGAATTTTAGTTCTTGGCAGATTTTAGCTATTTTAGGATAAGTCAAGCAATCATCACACAATTCAAGCAAGCATGCAAAGAGTATATTGGCAGCGGAAAGTAAGGCGTAAGGCATGCAACTTGCAAGAATGTAAAGGGAAGGGTTTGGAGAATTCAAACGCTATTGGAGACACGGATGTTTTTCCCGTGGTTCGGATAGGTGGTGCTATCCTACATCCACGTTGATGGAGACTTCAACCCACGAAGGGTAACGGTTGCGCGAGTCCACACAGGGCTCCACCCAAGGGCAACGGTTGCGCGAGTCACACAGGGCTCCACCCACGAAGGGTCCACGAAGAAGCAACCACCCACAAAGGGTCCACGAAGAAGCAACCTTGTCTATCCCACCATGGCCATCGCCCACGAAGGACTTGCCTCACTAGCGGTAGATCTTCACGAAGTAGGCGATCTCCTTGCCCTTACAAACTCCTTGGTTCAACTCCACAATCTTGTCGGAGGCTCCCAAGTGACACCTAGCCAATCTAGGAGACACCACTCTCCAAGAAGTAACAAATGGTGTGTAGGTAATGAACTCCTTGCTCTTGTGCTTCAAATGATAGTCTCCCCAACACTCAACTCTCTCTCATAGGATTTGGATTTGGTGGAAAGAAGATTTGAGTGGAAAGCAACTTGGGAAGGCTAGAGATCAAGATTCATATGGTAGGAATGGAATGTCTTGATCTCAACACATGAGTAGGTGGTTTTCTCTCAGAACATATGAGTAGGAATCGTGTGTGTGTTCTGATGGCTCTCTCATCGAATGAGAAGGAGGTGGAGGGGTATATATAGCCTCCACACAAAATCCAACCGTTACACACAATTTACCAATCTCGGTGGGACCGAATCAGAAAACTCGGTCTGACCGCAGTAGTAAACCTAGTGACCGTTAGGAATTTCGGTGGGACTGACATGCAACTCGGTAGGACCGATTCGGTTAGGGTTTGGGCATAACATAATCTCGGTGAGACCAATTACACAAACTCGGTGAGACCGAATTTGGTAATTAGCTAACCAGAGAGTTGGTCAGGCAAACTCGGTGGGACCGATTTGCTCTTTCGGTGAGACCGAGTGGAACTCGGTGAGACGAAAAGTTACAAAGGGGAAACACTGAGTTTACATTGCAATCTCGGTGGGACCGATTCCTCTCTTCGGTGGGACCGAAATAGTTGCAAAGGGAAACAGAGAGTTTGCAACCCATCTCGGTGGGACCGAGATCCTTATCGGTAGAACCGAATTGCTAGGGTTTGGCAGTGGCTAATGACAAGTGAAACTCGGTGGCGGATAGGAAGAATCGGTAGGACCGATTTTGGCTTAGAGTTTAGGTCATATGTGGATATGGGAAAGTAGTTGAGGGTTTTGGAGCATATCATTAAGCACATGAAGCAAGAGGTTCATTAAGCAACACCTCATCCCTCCTTAATAGTATTGGCTTTTCCTATGGACTCAATGTGATCTTGGATCACTAAATATAAAATGAAGAGTCTTGAGCTTTTGAGCTTGAGCCAATCCTTTGTCCTTAGCATTTTGAGGGTTCCACTTTCACATCCATGCCATGCCAATCATTGAGCTTTCCTGAAATAATCACCTTGTAATAGCATTAGCTCAATGAGCTATATGTTGTTATGAATTACCAAAACCACCTAGGGATAGTTGCACTTTCAATTTCAAGCCTAAAGCCCACTTCATCCCTGCCTCCGCCAAGAGCGCGAGAACGGTCGAGTGGAGTAGGGGGACAGCAAGGCCTGTTGCCGGGCGAACAAATGTTTATCTTAAAACAATAACAAGGATTCGCTCCTTGTCGCGGGATTTACCCGCGAACGAAAAACCCGGCAAGCACCCCTTTTTCATTAAAAACATCCCATACAGGTATAGTTCGTGTGAGATGAAAAACATGAGCAAGGGGATTACATGTTTTAAAATTAACAAAGGCCCGCTTGCTTACAAACTAAAAAATAGATAAGATGCCCGTAATCCCTTTCTTGTCCCTCTCCTCAGAGGCAGGTCAAGGAGGCGAAAGGGAAAAAGGGGTGCCCAGGTGAGCTACGAGCAACTGAAAGCACCAAGAGAACATCTCCATGGCCACCCACGAGTGGGCCGGTGATGACGGTGCCGGGAAAGGAGATGGAAGACGAGGCGACAGGACCGGCAATACGCGATGAAGGCGTCGGTGCCTGCGTACTCCGAGTTGACAGCCTTGCCGCCCGCCCTGTTCCTCTTCTGCAGCATCCCGACGCCAGGCGCCCAAGGAGACAGCCCCGCAAGGTTCAACGAGCTGGCCCTGCCCCGACCAGCTTCTACCGGAGGAGCGGCCTGGTGCAACCTGAGGGTCTGGGGTGGGGCACGCTCCATCACCCTAGCGAACAGAGTGGGTAGACGAAGACGACGACGCGGGGCCCGACGAAGCCTCGGAAGAACTCGCAAGGCTGGTCTTCAACGTGGCCCTCCATCGGGAAGGGCATCATTGGCATGGGCGGGGCCGGCGCATCGCCCCGTCCTCCTGTTCCCCGAGCGCTACGGCTTCTGCCCCGGCATCGCCCACAACCTCGCCCCCTCCCCCTTCCCCTCGCGGTCGGTTCCACCACCACGGGTTCAGAAGGGGGAGGGACGCGCTGTCGAGCGGCGACCCTCGCCGCCACCGTCGAAGGACCAGGATTCCCTTTCTCCATGGCGGGTGAGAGGAAGGAGCAGAAGCAGAGGGAGATAGAAGATGGAAGAATGCGGGGTGCCATTCCCCCCTTCCTCCTCTTTATAAAGGAACGGGGTTGAGGCTCAGCCGCCCTGCCCGGCCAATCCAGACACCGGAGGCGCGGGGAATCAGGACCGACCCGTCGCCCCAACCAGCGGCAGCCCGGCTTCTCGCCTCCACCGTTTGCCACCATAAGTGCATGAAAGACGCGTGGCAGACATGCAGAACTGAGGGGACGGGTGAGGCGACCTCTCCCCACCCCGTGATCGTGGGGAGTGGACGCCTTGAAGACCGCACCCCGACCCTGCTCAGTAAATGAGTCGCGCCTCCACGCCTCCCTCTTTTTACGGGGAAGACATGAGCCGCCTCTTTACTGTGACGTGACGCAGGCATGTGGAAACCGTCCCACGCATGCTGCCCATGTCACGCACCCCCTCCATGCTGCGCCACACGCGCGGGTCATGGGAGGCGGAGCGCGCGAAGAATCTTACCATGGTAAAAACCGCCCACCTGCCCGCGCACCATTTTGGTCCTGGCCCAACAACGCATCGCGCTTATGTGTGGCCCAGGCCTGGGGGCTTGTGTCGGTGTACAAAAATAGGGGCGCATCTTTGTACCCCTTTTCCTGTGCACAGGCAGTCAGAGCCGCGCCCACGACCACACCAAGCAGAATGAGGGAGGTGAGCCAAGATAAGATCGAAGCCCATGACAATCAGAGCAACGCCAAGGCCAAGACCACAAAGAGCAGAGGGACGAAGCAAGTTCCCTCAGCAAGACCCTTGCCGGGAGGCCTCAGCGGCCCCGGCAAGACTCTTGCCGGGACAGCTCGCCCTGCACCAACCGAGCGAGCCACCCTTGAGCCCACGGCCCCCAGTGCCATCATCAGCGTGGGGCCAGGGCTAGGGAAGGCACCTCTGTGGTGGTATATAGATCTTTGTGAGGACATATTCAAGATCAGATTAGAAGACGATGATTCTCGGCAAGATCCTTGCCAAGGAAAGCCACCAAACCCCCGGCAAGATCCTTGCCGGGGACGACAACACGCCACGGCGAGACCCTTGCCGGGCCACCCGGCAAGGCCCTCGCCAAAGACGCCGGCAAGGCCACCGCCAAGCCCACGTCAACCAAGCTTCCACCGCCATTCACATGCAGCTGCCAGCCCAACCAGCTGGGCGGGCACCTGCGTGGCAGCATGAAACTCCCGGGCCGACTCATCAAGCGCCTGCTTGGCGGCATGCAGATCTTCGTGAAGCCTCCACCACCGCACCAACTCAGCTGCCTGCCTGCCTACATGGCACCGCACGCATTCCTGGCCCAGGCGCGTGTCGAAGTGAGGAGGAGCGGTGACGGACGGGCCGGGCCTCACCCCCGTCCCCCATAAAGCAAGGGGACACCTAAGCGATGCATTAAATGAACCTTGTCCTGTAATACGAGGGATAACCTCGTGCCACTGTAGACCTTTCCACCTCCTGTGTGCCATTGTGGCAACCCCTTTTCCTATAAAAGGAGACCCGAGGCGACGAGGAGGGGGGTTCGGCTCTTTCGAACCACGCGCTGACCACAACTAGTTCGAGAGCTCAAGATCTCTCAGAAATACACCCACCAAAGCAGGACTAGGGTTTTACGCATCCTCGTGGCCCGAACCTGGGTAAACGATCCTTGTGCTGTCTACTAGCCCCACTCTCCTCGCAACCCTGTGCCCCGGCAACCGTAGTAGGGATTCTTGTGATCCCATAGGTGTCGTTCCACACCGACACTAGCCCTTTCTGAGACCGCAAAACATAAATGCAGAGCACCTTTAAAGATCGAGGACTGACTAGACATTGTAATTCATGGTAAAAGAGATCCAGTCAAGTCATACTCAATGTAAACTAACAGTAATGAATGCAAATGACAGCAGTGCTCTCCAACTGGTGCTTTTTAATAAGAGGATGATGACTCAACATAAAGGTAAATAGATAGTCCCTTCGCAGGGGGAAGCAGGGATTTGTAGAGGTGCCAGAGCTCGGTTTTTAAATAGATATGAATAATATTTTGAGCGGTATACTTTCATTGTCAACATAACAACCGAGAGATGGCGATATCTTCCATGCTACACACATTATAGGCGGTTCCCAAATAGAATGGTAAAGTTTATACTCCCCCTCCACCAACAAGCATCAATCCATGGCTTGCTCGAAACAACGAGTGCCTCCAACTAACAACAGTCCCGGGGGAGTTTTGTGTGCAATTATTTTGATTTGATTTGCATAAAGCATGGGACTGGGCATCCCGGTGACCAGCCATTTTCTCATGAATGAGGAGCGGAGTCCACTCCTCTTGAGAATAACCCGCCTAACATGGAAGATACGGACAACCCTAGTTGATACATGAGCTATTCGAGCATACAAAACAGAATGTTTATTTGAAGGCTTAGAGTTTGGCACATACAAATTTACTTGGAACGGCAGGTAGATACCGTATATAGGTAGGTATGGTGGACTCATATGGAATAACTTTGGGGTTTATGGGATTGGATGCACAAGTAGTATTCCCGCTTAGTACAGGTGAAGGCTAGAAAAAGACTGGGAAGCGACCAGCTAGAGAGCGACAACAGTCATGAACATGAAGGAAATATGCCCTAGAGGCAATAATAAACTTATTATTTATTTCCTTATATCATGATAAATGTTTATTATTCATGCTAGAATTGTATTAACTGGAAACATAATACATGTATGAATACATAGACAAACAGAGTGTCACTAGTATGCCTCTACTTGACTAGCTCGTTAATCAAAGATGGTTATGTTTCCTAACCATGAACAAGGAGTTGTTATTTGATTAACGGGATCACATCATTAGGTGAATGATCTGATTGACATGAACCATTCCATTAGCTTAGCACCCGATCGTTTAGTATGTTGCTATTGCTTTCTTCATGACTTATACATGTTCCTATGACTATGAGATTATGCAACTCCCGTTTGCCGGAGGAACACTTTGTGTGCTACCAAACGTCACAACGTAAATGGGTGATTATAAAGGTGCTATACAGGTGTCTCCAAAGGTACATGTTGGGTTGGCGTATTTCGAGATTAGGATTTGTCACTCCGATTGTTGGAGAGGTATCTCTGGGCCCCCTCGGTAATACACATCACATAAACCTTGCAAGCATTGCAACTAATGAGTTAGTTGCGAGATGATGTATTACGGAACGAGTAAAGAGACTTGCCGGTAACGAGATTGAACTAGGTATTGAGATACCGACGATCAAATCTCGTGCAAGTAACATACCGATGACAAAGGGAACAACGTATGTTGTTATGCGGTCTGACCGATAAAGTCTTCATAGAATATGTAGGAGCCAATATGAGCATCTAGGTTCCGCTATTGGTTATTGACCGGAGACGTGTCTCGGTCATGTCTACATTGTTCTCGAACCCGTAGGGTCCGCACGCTTAAGGTTTCGATGACAATTATATTATGAGTTTATGAGTTTTGATGTACCGAAGTTAGTTCGGAGTCCCGGATGTGATCATGGACATGATGAGGAGTCTCGAAATGGTCGAGACATAAAGATTGATATATTGGACGGCTATATTCGGACAACGGAAGTGTTCCGGGGAAGTTTCGGATAAAACCGGAGCACCGGGGGGTTACTGGAACCCCCCCGGGGGGTTAATGGGCCTCATGGGCCTAAATTGGTGAAGAGGAGGGGCTGCCAGGGCAGGCCGCGCGCCCCCTCTCCCCCTAGTCTGAATTGGACAAGGAGGGAGGGGCTGCGCCCCCCTCTCCTCTCTCCCTTCCTTCCCCCTCTCCTACTTGGACAAGGAAAGGGAGGGGAGTCCTACTCCCGGTAGGAGTAGGACTCCTCCTGCGCGCCTCCTACTAGGGCCGGCCGCACCCCTCCTTGGATCCTTTATATACGGAGGCAAGAGGCACCCCATAGACACAAGTTGATCCACGTGATCATATTCTTAGCCGTGTGCGGTGCCCCCTTCCACCATAGTTCTCGATAATATTGTAGCGGTGCTTAGGCGAAGCCCTGCGACAGTATAACATCAAGATCGTCACCACGCCGTCGTGCTGACGGAACTCTTACCAGCATGTCATACTTTGGTTCGGCGGTATTGTTGGACGAAGCGGCCCAGACCGACATTACGCGTATGCTTATGCGAGACCGGTTCTCCCGACGTGCTTTGCACATAGGTGGCTTGCGGGTGACAGTTTCTCCAACTTTAGTTGAACCGAGTGTGGCTACGCCCGGTCTTTGCGAAGGTTAAAACAGCACCAACTTGACAAACTATCATTGTGGTTTTGATGCGTAGGTAAGATTGGTTCTTGCTTAAGCCCGTAGCAGCCACGTAAAACTTGCAACAACAAAGTAGAGGACGTCTAACTTGTTTTTGCAGGGCATGTTGTGATGTGATATGGTCAAGACATGATGCTAAATTTTATTGTATGAGATGATCATGTTTTGTAACCGAGTTATCGGCAACTGGCAGGAGCCATATGGTTGTCGCTTTGTTATATGCAATGCAATCGCGCTGTAATGCTTTACTTTATCACTAAGCGGTAGCGATAGTCGTGGAAGCATAAGATTGACGAGACGACAACGATGCTACGATGGAGATCAAGGTGTCGCGCCGGTGACGATGGTGATCACGATGGTGCTTCGAAGATGGAGATCACAAGCACAAGATGATGATGGCCATATCATATCACTTATATTGATTGCACGTGATGTTTATCTTTTATGCATCTTATCTTGCTTTGATTGACGGTAGCATTATAAGATGATCTCTCACTAATTATCAAGAAGTGTTCTCCCTGAGTATGCACCGTTGCGAAAGTTCTTCGTGCTGAGACACCACGTGATGATCGGGTGTGATAGGCTCTACGTTCAAATACAACGGGTGCAAAACAGTTGCACACGCGGAATACTCAGGTTATACTTGACAAGCCAAGCATATACAGATATGGCCTCGGAACACGGAGAACGAAAGGTCGAGCGTGAATCATATAGTAGATATGATCAACATAGTGATGTTCACAAATGAAATTACTCCATCTCACGTGATGATCGGACATGGTTTAGTTGATTTGGATCACGTAATCACTTAGAGGATTAGAGGGATATCTATCTAAGTGGGAGTTCTTTAAGTAAATTAATTGAACCTAAATTTATCATGAAACTTAGTACCTGATAGTATCTTGTTTGTTTATGCTCGATTGTAGATAGATGGCTCGTGATGTTGTTCCGTTGAATTTTAATGCGTTCCTTGAGAAAGCAAAGTTGAAAGATGATGGTAGCAATTACACGGACTGGGTCCGTAACTTGAGGATTATCCTCATTGCTGCACAAAAGAATTACGTCCTGGAAGCACCGTTGGGTGCCAGGCCTACTGCTGGAGCAACACCAGATGTTATGAACGTCTGGCAGAGCAAAGCTGATGACTACTCGATAGTTCAGTGTGCCATGCTTTACGGCTTAGAATCGGTACTTCAACGACGTTTTGAACGTCATGCAGCATATGAGATGTTCCAGGAGTTGAAGTTAATATTTCAAGCAAATGCCCAGATTGAGAGATATGAAGTCTCCAATAAGTTCTATAGCTGCAAGATGGAGGAGAACAGTTCTGTCAGTGAGCATATACTCAAAATGTCTGGGTATAATAATCACTTGATTCAATTGGGAGTTAATCTTCCAGATGATTGCGTCATTGACAGAATTCTCCAATCACTGCCACCAAGCTACAAAAGCTTCGTGATGAACTATAATATGCAAGGGATGAATAAGACTATTCCCGAGCTCTTCGCAATGCTGAAAGCTGCGGAGGTAGAAATCAAGAAGGAGCATCAAGTGTTGATGGTCAACAAGACTATTAGTTTCAAGAAAAAGGGCAAAGGGAAGAAGAAGGGAAACTTCAAAAATAACACCAAGCAAGTTGCTACTCAAGAGAAGAAACCCAAACCTGGACCAAAGCCTGAAACTGAGTGCTTCTACTGCAAGCAGACTGGTCACTGGAAGCGGAACTGCCCCAAGTATTTGGTGGATAAGAAGGATGGCAAGGTGAACAAAGGTATATTTGATATACATGTTATTGATGTGTACCTTACTAATGCTCGCAGTAGCACCTGGGTATTTGATACTGGTTATGTTGCTAATATTTGCAACTCGAAACAGGGACTGCGGATTAAGCGAAGATTGGCTAAGGACGAGGTGACGATGCGCGTGGGAAACGGTTCCAAAGTCGATGTGATCGCAGTCGGCACGCTACCTCTACATCTACCTTCGGGATTAATATTAGACCTAAATAATTGTTATTTGGTGCCAGCGTTAAGCATGAACATTATATCTGGATCTTGTTTGAATGCGAGAAGGTTATTCATTTAAATCAGAGAATAATGGTTGTTCTATTTATATGAGTAATATCTTTTATGGTCATGCACCCTTGAAGAGTGGTCTATTTTTGATGAATCTCGATAGTAGTAGTACACATATTCATAATGTTGAAACCAAAAGATGCAGAGTTGATAATGAAAGTGCAACTTATTTGTGGCACTGCCGTTTAAGTCATATCGGTGTAAAGCGCATGAAGAAACTCCATGCTGATGGACTTTTGGAACCACTTGATTATGAATCACTTGGTACTTGCGAACCCGTGCCTCCATGGGCAGATGACTAAACACCGTTCCTCCGGTACTATGGAGCGAGAGCAGAGCAACGGATTGTTGGAAATCATACATACAGATGTATGTGGTCCGAATGAAATGTTGAGGCTCCGTGGCGGATATCGTTATTTTCTCACCTTCACAGATGATTTAAGCAGATATGGGTGTATATCTACTTAATGAAAACATAAGTTCTGAAAACATTTGAAAGTTCAAAGAATTTCAGAGTGAAGTTGAAAAATCATCGTAACAAGGAAAATAAAATTTCCTACGATCTGATCATGGAGGAGGAATATTTGAGTTACGAGTTTTGGTGTTACATTTGAAACAATGTGGAATAGTTTCGCAACTCACGCCACCCGGAACAACACAGCGGTAATGGTGTGCGAAACGTCGTATCGTACTTTACTAGATATGGTTGCGATCTATGATGTCTCTATGATTTACCGCTATCGTTGGGGCTTTAGAGAGACGGCCGCATTTATGTTAAATAGGCACCATCAAAATCCGTTGAGACGACGCCTTATGAACTCTGGTTTGGTAAGAAACCAAAGTTGTCGTTTATGAAAGTTTGGGGCTGCGATGCTTATGTGAAAAAGCTTCAACTTGATAAGCTCGAACCCAAATCGGAGAAATGTGTCTTCATAGGATACCCAAAGGAGACTGTTGGGTACACCTTCTATCACAGATCCGAAGGCAAGACTTTTGTTGCTAAATTCAGAGTTTTTCTAGAGAAGGAGTTTCTCTCGAAAGAAGTGAGTGGGAGGAAAGTAGAACTTGATGAGGTAACTGTACCTGCTCCCTTATTAGAAAGTAGTTCATCATAGAAAACGGTTTATGCGACACCTACACCAATTAGTGAGGAAGTTAATGATAATGATCATGAAACTTTAGATCAAGTTGTTACTAACCTCGTAGATCAACCAGAGTAAGATCCGCACCAGAGTGGTATGGTAATCCTGTTCTGGAAGTTCATGCTTACTAGATCATGATGAACCTACGAACTATGAAGAAGCGATGGTGAGCCCAGATTCCGCAAAATGGCATGAGGCCATGAAATCTGAGATGGGATCCATGTATGAGAACAAAGTATGGACTTTGGTTGACTTGCCCGATGATCGGCAAGCAATTGAGAATAAATGGATCTTCAAGAAGAAGACTGACGCTGACGGTAATATTACTGTCTACAAAGCTCGACTTGTCGCAAAAGGTTTTCGGCAAGTTCAAGGGATTGACTACGATGAGACCTTCTCACCCGTAGCGATGCTTAAGTCTGTCCGAATCATGTTAGCAATTGCCGCATTTTATGATTATGAAATTTGGCAGATGGATGTCAAAACTGCATTCCTGAATGGATTTCTGGAAGAAGAGTTGTATATGATGCAACCAGAAGGTTTTGTCGATCCAAAGGGAGCTAACAAAGTGTGCAAGCTCCAGCGATCCATTTATGGACTGGTGCAAGCCTCTCGGAGTTGGAATAAAATGCTTGATAGTGTGATCAAAGCATTTGGTTTTATACAGACTTTTGGAGAAGCCTGTATTTACAAGAAAGTGAGTGGGAGCTCTGTAGCATTTCTAATATTATATGTGGATGACATATTACTTAATTGGAAATGATATAGAATTTCTGGATAGCATAAAGGGATACTTGAATAAGAGTTTTTCAATGAAAGACCTCGGTGAAGCTGCTTACATATTAGGCATTAAGATCTATAGAGATAGATCAAGACGCTTAATTGGACTTTCACAAAGCACATACCTTGACAAAGTTTTGAAGAAGTTCAAAATGGATCAAGCAAAGAAAGGGTTCTTGCCTGTGTTACAAGGTGTGAAGTTGAGTAAGACTCAATGCCCGACCACTGCAGAAGATAGAGAGAAAATGAAAGATGTTCCCTATGCTTCAGCCATAGGCTCTATCATGTATGCAATGCTGTGTACCAGACCTGATGTGTGCCTTGCTATAAGTCTAGCAGGGAGGTACCAAAGTAATCCAGGAGTGGATCACTGGACAGCGGTCAAGAACATCCTGAAATACCTGAAAAGGACTAAGGATCATCGTAAATTACGTTGATGCAAGCTTTGACACTGATCCGGACGATTCTAAATCGCAAACCGGATACGTGTTTACATTAAACGGTGGAGCTGTCAGTTGGTGCAGTTCTAAACAAAGCGTTGTGCGGGATCTACATGTGAAGCGGAGTACATAGCTGCTTCGAAGCAGCAAATGAAGGAGTCTGGATGAAGGAGTTCATATCCGATCTAGGTGTCATACCTAGTGCATCGGGTCCAATGAAAATCTTTTGTGACAATACTGGTGCAATTGCCTTGGCAAAGGAATCCAGATTTCACAAGAGAACCAAGCACATCAAGAGACGCTTCAATTCCATCCGGGATCTAGTCCAGGTGGGAGACATAGAGATTTGCAAGATACATACGGATCTGAATGTTGCAGACCCGTTGACTAAGCCTCTTCCACGAGCAAAACATGATCAGCACCAAGGCTCCATGGGTGTTAGAATCATTACTGTGTAATCTAGATTATTGACTCTAGTGCAAGTGGGAGACTGAAGGAAATATGCCCTAGAGGCAATAATAAAGTTATTATTTATTTCCTTATATCATGATAAATGTTTATTATTCATGCTAGAATTGTATTAACCGGAAAACATAATACATGTGTGAATACATAGACAAACAGAGTGTCACTAGTATGCCTCTACTTGACTAGCTCGTTGATCAAAGATGGTTAAGTTTCCTAACCATACAAGAGTTGTTATTTGATTAACGGGATCACATCATTAGGAGAGAATGATGTGATTGAACATGACCCATTCCGTTAGCTTAGCACCCAATCGTTTAGTATGTTGCTATTGCTTTCTTCATGACTTATACATGTTCCTATGACTATGAGATTATGCAACTCCCGTTTGCCGGAGGAACACTTTGTGTGCTACCAAATGTCACAACGTAAACTGGGTGATTATAAAGGTGCTCTACAGGTGTCTCCAAAGGTACATGTTGGGTTGGCGTATTTCGAGATTAGGATTTGTCACTCCGATTGTCGGAGAGGTATCTCTGGGCCCTCTCGGTAATGCACATCACATAAGCCTTGCAAGCATTGCAACTAATGAGTTAGTTGCGAGATGAATGTATTACGGAACGAGTAAAGAGACTTGCCGGTAACGAGATTGAACTAGGTATTGAGATACCGACGATCGAATCTCGGGCAAGTAACATACCGATGACAAAGGGAACAACGTATGTTGTTATGCGGTCTGACCGATAAAGATCTTCGTAGAATATGTAGGAGCCAATATGAGCATCCAGGTTCCGCTATTGGTTATTGACCGGAGACGTGTCTCGGTCATGTCTACATTGTTCTCGAACCTGTAGGGTCCGCACGCTTAAGGTTTCGATGACAGTTATATTATGAGTTTATGAGTTTTGATGTACCGAAGTTAGTTCGGAGTCCCGGATGTGATCACGGACATGACGAGGAGTCTCAAAATGGTCGAGACATAAATATTGATATATTGGACAGCTATATTCGGACACCGGAAGTGTTCCGGGGAAGTTTCGGATAAAATAGGAGCACCGGGGGGTTACCGGAACCCCCCGGGGGGTTAATGGGCCTCATGGGCCTAAAGTGGAAAAGAGGAGGGGCTGCCAGGGCAGGCCGCGCGCCCCCTCTCCCCCTAGTCCGAATTGGACAAGGAGGGAGGGGCGGCGCCCCCCTCTCCTCTCTCCCTTCCTTCCCCCTCTCCTACTTGGACAAGGAAAGGGAGGGGAGTCCTACTCCCGGTAGGAGTAGGACTCCTCCTGCGCGCCTCCTACTAGGGCCGGCCGCACCCCTCCTTGGATCCTTTATATACGGAGGCAAGAGGCACCCCATCGACACAAGTTGATCCACGTGATCATATTCTTAGCCGTGTGTGGTGCCCCCTTCCACCATAGTCCTCGATAATATTGTAGCGGTGCTTAGGCGAAGCCCTGCGACAGTAGAACATCAAGATCGTCACCACGCCGTCGTGCTGACGGAACTCTTCCCCGACACTTTGCTGGATCGGAGTCCGGGGATCGTCATCGAGCTGAACGTGTGCTAGAACTCGGAGGTGCCGTAGTTTCGGTGCTTGATCGGTCGGGCCGTGGAGACGTACGACTACATCAACCAAGTTAACGCTTCCGTTGTCGATCTACAAGTGTACGTAGATCACACTCTTCCCCTCTTGTTGCTATGCATCACCATGATCTTGCGTGTGCGTAGGAATTTTTTTGAAATTACTACGTTACCCAACAGAACATGCATTAAAATTAATCAACACCGAATGCAAGCATGAGTAGGATATAATGTACCATGAACATAAATATCGTAGAGGATATGTTGATTTTGTTTCAACTACATGCGTGAACATGTGCCAAGTGAAGCCACTCGAATCGTTCAAAAGAGAATACCACCCTATCATACCACATCACAACCATTTTAATAGCATGTTGGCACGCAAGGTAAACCATTATAAGCTCCTAGCTAATTAAGCATGGCATAAGCAACTATAATCTCTAATTGTCATTGCAAACATGTTTATTCATAATAGGCTGAATCAGGAACGATGAACTAATCATATTTACAAAAACAAGAGAGGCCGTGTTTGTACCAGCTTCTCTCATCTCAATCAGTCCATCATATATCGTCATAATTGCCTTTCACTTGCACGACCGAACGATGTGAATAATAGTAATAGTGCACGTGCATTGGACTAAGCTGGAATCTGCAGGCATTCAATAAACAAGAGAAGACAAGGCAATATGGGCTCTTTTGTCAGATCAACAATAATGCATATAAGAGCCACTTTAACAATTTAATTATGGTCTTCTCCTATCGACCCCAGAGAAAAGAAAAGAAATAAAACTATTTACACGGGAAAGCTCCCAACAAGCAAAATAAGAACATGAAATCTTTTTGGGTTTTCTTTTTAATTACTACTACAAGCATGGTAATTAAAACTAGCTAAAAGCTACAACTATTTTTTTTGGTTTTTCTTAAGGTTTATTAAACACACAAGAAGAAAGCATAAAAAGAGAAAATAAACTAGCATGGATGACACAATGAAAAAGTATGAGCGCCGACATCTAGCAATGAGTGTGTGAACATGAATGTAATGTCGCTGAGGAATACGTACTCCCCCAAGCTTAGGCTTTTGGCCTAAGTGGGTTTATTGCCACGGATGGCCTGGTGGATATCCAAAGTTGTAGTTGGGGTCGTACTATGATGAAGAAGCCCCTAATTGCCACTGGTTGGCAATCATCTCCGGATCGCACCGGTAATCAGACTGTCATGGAGGATCAAACTGTGGTTCCGGCTTTGGCTCTATAGCTGATGTAGGGTTTGGTAGGCGTGAATGGCCTCCAAAGGAACAAGGTACTTGCCTGCAGACAAATCAAACAAGGAAGGGGCAGGCAGGGTAATAGTCTCAGGATGATGTTTATCAAAGAACAATTTGTATTTAAACTCCCTTTCCCTATTCTTTACAATAAAATCATGCGCTACCATACTCTTATAATCTAAATAAACAGTAGGCAACAATTTTTCTTCTTTTTCATAGTGCCTAACAGGTATGTTATAGTATGCAGCAAGGCGTGAAGCATAGACACCTCCAAAGATGGGGCCCTTTGTACGGTTCAGACTTAACCGTTTGGCAATAATACCGCCCATACTAACAGAGTCGTCACGGAATAAACCATGGAACAAAATAATAATATCAGGAACACTAAGGTTTCCACAGTTTCCGTGACCAATTAAGTAACGACTAGCAAATATTGCAAAGTAGCGTAAAACAGGAAAATGTATGCTAGTGATTCTTGCATCGGAAACCTTCCTAGTTTCCCCTATGGAAATAGTGTCAATAAACCCGTCCACATCTCTACGACGTGCTTCCTCTAAGCTACCCTTGAAAGGTATTTTACAAACCCTGCAAAATTCATATAGTACATCTTCTTAACCACATCATATAAATGAAACTCTACTGAAGGAGGTAATTCCTTAGGATAATAGTAGAAGTTTTGCGCAAAAGTATTGGTGAGTAAGAGATACTGTTCACGTTGGTCGCGGAGGACGTTGTTGAGGCCTGCATTCTTAGCCAATTCATAAAAATCATCATAAATCCTGGCTGCTCTCAAGAAATTATTGGAAGTCCATTCACACGGCCGAACCTCCACGGTGCGAGGCAGATTATATTTGGGCCTCTCTGCTTCTTCATTTTGCTTTTCCTTCGAGCTTCGGCTCGATGAGCCCCTCAAAAATCTCTTCATTATTTTCTGAAAAATTCTGAAATTTTTAGTAACTTCAAATAAAAGTGAACCAAGCTCAACAAAATTGATAGCAACTACTCCTACAAGTGCCTAGGACCTATATCATGCATTAGAACTACTTGGAACCATATAAATTTGACATGCAAGCTCAAGAACATGGTCACCTAGGCAGCACAAATTTGCAATGAATAAAGCACTAGAATAAAAACTAATTGGACCAATGGAGGAGTCACATACCAAGGAACAATCCCCCAAAGCAGTTTTGTGAGAGGTGCTTTGAGCAAGGAGATCGAAAATCGTAGCAAAATGAGCTAGAACTCGTGCTTGAGTTGGATGGTGATTTTTTTGGGAGGAAGAAGAAGTGTGTGGGTGCAGGAATAAGTGGAGGGGAGCCACCATCGGCCCACGAGGCAGGGGGCATGCTTAGGAGGGGTGGGTACGCCCTGGACCCTCGTGGCTAGGTGCTTGCTCCCCTGTTGTGTTCTCAGTGCCAGATATTCTCAAATATTCCAGAAAAAATCATATTAAATTGGCAGGGCATTTGGAGAACTTTTATTTTCGGGGTATTTTTATATTGCACGGATAATTAGAAAACAGACAGAAATTACTATTTTTTCTTTATTTAAACTAAATAACAGAAAGTAAAAAGAGGGTACAGAAGGTTGTGCTTTCTAACTTCATCCATCTCATGCTCATCAAAAGGAATCCACTAACAAGGTTGATCAAGTCTTGTTAACAAACTCATTTCGAGTAACATGAAACCGGGGAATTTTCGAATAACACTAGGTTACCTCAACGGGGATATGCACATCCCCAACAATAAGAATATCATATTTCTTCTTGACAGTAGGAAGAGGAAATTCAAAACCTCCAAGAGTGATTGTTGAAATTTTTCCAATAGAATTTATACTATGGACTTGAGGTTGTTTCCTCGGAAAGTGTACCGTATGCTCATTACCATTAACATGAAAAGTGACATTGCCTTTTTTGCAATCAATAACTGCCCCTGCAGTATTCAAAAAAGGTCTTCTAAGAATAATAGGCATACTATCGTCCTCGGGAATATCAAGAATAACAAAGTCCGTTAAAATTGTAACGTTTGCAACCACAACAGGCACATCCTCACAAATACCGACAGGTATAGCAGTTGATTTATCAGCCATTTGCAAAGATATTTCAGTAGGTGTCAACTTATTCAAATCAAGTCTATGATATAAAGAGAGAGAGGCATAACACTAACACCGGCTCCAAGATCACATAAAGCAGTTTTAACATAGTTTCTTTTAATGGAGCATTGTATAGTTGGTACTCTGGGATCTCCAAGTTTCTTTGGTATTCCTCCCTTAAAAGTATAATTAGCAAGCATGGTGGAAATTTAAGCTTCCGGTATCTTTCTTTTATTAGTAACAACATCTTTCATGTACTTAGCATAAGGATTCATTTTAAGCATATTAGTCAAACGCATATGCAAAAAGATAGGTCTATTCATTTCAGCAAAGCGCTCAAAATCCCCATCATCCTTTTTCTTGGATGGCTTAGGAGGAAAAGGCATGGGTTTCTGAACCCAAGGCTCTCTTTCCTTACCGTGTTTTCTAGCAACAAAGTCTCTTTTATCATAATGTTGATTCTTTGATTGTGGGTTATCAAGATCAACAACAGTTTCATCTTCTACATCATTATCATTGCTAGGTTGAGCATCAACATGAACATTATCATTAACATTATCACTAGTTTCATTTTCATTACCAGATTGTGTTTCAACAACAGAAATAGAGATATCAGTGGGATTCTCAGGTGTGTCAATAACAGGTTCACTAGAAGCATGCAAAGTCCTATCATTTTTCTTTTTCTTCCTTTTAGAAGGAGTAGGTGCATCTATATTATTTCTCTGAGAATCTTGCTCAATTCTATTAGGATGGCCCTCAGGATACAAAGGTTCCTGAGTCATTTTACCACCTCTAGTCATAACTCTAACAGCATTATCATTTTTCTTACTACTTAATTCATTGAGCAAATCATTCTGAGCTTTAAGTACTTGTTCTACTTGAGTGGTAACCATAGAAGCATGTTTACTAATGAGTTTAAGTTCACCTTTAACTCTAGACATATAATCACCCAAGTGTTCAATCATATAAGCATTTTGTTTCAATTTCTACCAAAATAAGCATTGAAGTCTTCTTGCTTAACCATAAAGTTATCAAACTCATCCAAACATTGGCTAGCAAACTTAGTAGGAGGGATTTCAGCTTTATCATATCTATATAGAGAATTTACCTTAATACCAGTGTTGGGTTATCAAGACCATGTGTTTCTTCAATAGGTGATGGATTAAAACCATATATTTCTTCAACGGGCGGTAAATTAAGACCATGTATTTCTTCAATAGGAGGTAAATTCTTAACATCTTCAACTTTAATACCCTTTTCTTTCATGGATTTCTTTGCCTCTTGCATATCTTCAGGACTGAGAAATAGAACACCCCTTTTCTTCGGAGTTGGTTTAGGAATAGGCTCAGGAGCTGGCTCAGGAAGTGTCCAATTATTTTCAGTTGTTAACATATTATTCAATAGAATTTCAGCTTCATCCGGTGTTCTTTCCCTGAAAACAGAACCAACACAACTATCCAGGTGGTCTCTGGAAGCAACGGTTAGTCCATTATAAAAGACATAAAGTATTTCATTCTTCTTAAGAGGATGATCAAGCAAAGCATTAAGTAATTGGAGAAGCCTCCCCAAGCTTGTGGGAGACTCTCTTCTTCAATTTGCACAAAATTATATATATATATCCCTTAAGGGAGCTTGTTTCTTATGAGGAGGGAAATATTTAGCAGAGAAGTAATAAATCATATCCTGGGGACTACGCACACAACCAGGATCAAGAGAATTAAACCATATCTTAGCATCACCCTTTAATGAGAACAGAAATATTTTAAGGATATAAAAGTAGAGAGTTCTCTCATCATTAGTGAACAGGGTGGCTATATCATTTAATTTAGTAAGATGTGCCACAACAGTTTCAGATTCATAACCATAGAAAGGATCAGATTCAACTAAAGTAATTATCTCAGGATCAACAGAGAAATCATAATCCTTATCAGTAACAAAGATATGTGAAGTAGCATAAGCAGGATCATATTTCATTCTAGCATTCAGAGTTTTTTGTTTAAGCTTAGCTAATGATTTCTTAAGATCACTTCTATCATTGCATGCAAGAAAGTCTTTTTTAGTTTCTTCATCCATAACATAGCCCTCAGGCACAACAGGCAATTCATATTTATTAGGAGAGCCTTCATCATCACTTTCATCAATATTATCAGTTTCAATAATTTCATTCTCTCTAGCCCTAGCAAGTTGTTCATCAAGAAATTCACCAAGTGGCACAGTAGTATCAAGCACAGAAGTAGTTTCATCATAAGTATCATGCATAGCAGAAGTGGCATCATCAATAATATGCGACATATCAAAATTAATAGCAGAAGCAGGTTTAGGTGTCGCAAGCTTACTCAAAACAGAAGATGAATCAAGTTTAGAGCTAGATGGCAGTTCCTTACCTCCCTTCGTAGTTGAGGGATAAATTTTTGTTTTCGCGTCTTTCAAGTTCTTCATAGTGACCAGCAGATATAAATCCCAAGTGACTCAAAGAATAGAGCTATGCTCCCCGGCAACGGCGCCAGAAAATAGCCTTGATAACCCAAAGTATAGGGGATCGCAACAGTTTTCGAGGGTAGAGTATTCAACCCAAATTTATTGATTCGACACAAGGGGAGCCAAAGAATATTCTTAAGTATTAGCAGCTGAGTTGTCAATTCAACCACACATGGATAACTAAATATCTGCAGCAAGGTATTTAGTAGCAAAGTAATATGATAGTAGTGGTAACAGTGGCAAAAGGTAATGGTAGCAAAAGTAAAAAATTTGGTATTTTGTAGTGATGATAACAATAGCAACAGAAAAGTAAATAAGCGAAGAACAATATATGAAAAGCTCGTAGGCATTGGATCGGTGATGGAGAATTATGCCGGATATGGTTCATCATGTAACAGTCATAACATAGGGTGACACAGAACTAGCTCCAATTCATCAATGTAATGTAGGCATGTATTCCGAATATAGTCATATGTGCTTATGGAAAAGAACTTGCATGACATCTTTTGTCCTACCCTCCCATGGCAGCGGGGTCCTAGCGGAAACTAAGGGATATTAAGGCCTCCTTTTAATAGAGTACCGGACCAAAGCATTAACACATGGTGAATACATGAACTCCTCAAACTATGGTCATCACCGGGAGTGGTCCCAATTATTGTCACTTCGGGGTTGCAGGATAATAACACATAGTAGGTGACTATAGAATTGCAAGATAGGATCAAGAACTCACATATATTCATGATAACACAATAGGTTCAGATATGAAATCATGGCACTCGGGCCCTAGTGACAAGCATTAAGCATAGCAAAGTCATAGCAACATCAATCTCAGAACATAATGGATATTAGGGATCAAACCCTAACAAAACTAACTTGATTACATGATAAATCTCATCCAACCCATCACCGTCCAGCAAGCCTACGATGGAATTACTCACGCACGGCGGTGAGCATCATGAAATTGGTGATGGAGGATGGTTGATGATGACAACGGCGACGGATTCCCTTCTCCGGAGCCCCGAAGGGACTCCAGATCAGCACTCCCGAGAGAGTTTAGGGCTTGGCGGCGGCTCCGTATCGTAAAACGCGATGAATCTTTCTCTCTGATTTTTTTCTCCCCGAACACGAATATATGGAGTTGGAGTTGAGGTCGGTGGAGCTCCAGGGGGCCACGAGGCAGGGGGCGCACCCAGGGGGCAGGCGCGCCCCCATCCTCGTGGCTAGGGTGTGGGCCCCTGTCCTTGATTCTTTGCTAGTATTTTTTATTATTTCCAAAAATAATCTCTGCGGAGTTTCAGGTCATTCTAAGAACTTTTGTTTCTGCACATAAATAACACCATGGCAATTCTGCTGAAAACAACATCAGTCTGGGTTAGTTCCATTCAAATCATGCAAGTTAGAGTCCAAAACAAGGGCAAAAGGGTTTGGAAAAGTAGATACGACGGAGATGTTTCAGCAATCAGGGCAACCAAGGTGGTTATAATCATCAGGGGAGTCAGCAGCAACAACAGCAGTCGGGTTACCAGAGCAACCCGAAGCAATTGAATAGTGGGAAGTACCATGTCTTCACCACAAGTCTGTGCAAGCGCGATCAGAAGCTTCATAAAAGGGCAGTGAACTCCGTTGAACCGGTGGTGCCCCGTTACTTGCGCTGGTCTGAACAGCCCATTGTGTGGAGTCGAGAGGGTTATCCACCTCATCTGGCATTAGTGGTGGCACCTCAGGTTGGAGGATACAAGTTCACCAAGGTACTCATGGATGGAGGAAGTAGTATCAATATCCTTTATTATGAAACCTTCCGTCGCATGGGGTTAACAGATAAGAATCTTAAAGCATCAAACACCATTTTTCATGGTGTGGTGCCTGGTAAATCAGCGTATCCTATTGGTAAGATAGCTCTGGAGGTGGCTTTTGGAGATGAGCATAACTCGAGATCAAAAACATTGACCTTTGAAGTAGTAAAGATCAAGAGCCCATATCATGCCCTCTTTGGACGACCGACTTATGCCAAGTTCATGGCAAGGCCCTATTATGTTTATCTGCAACTCAAGATGCCGGGTCACAAGGGAACCATCACGGGACATGGAAGCCATAAGATCACTTTGGAATGTGAAGAAGGTGATGCGGCTTATGCTGAGTCAGTTTGTGCAACAGAAGAGTTGAAGTTCTAAAAGGACAATGTTGATCTGGCAGATATGACTTCGCTGAAGAAACCAACCACAGAGCATGATCCGACCTTAAAGTTTAAATCGCCTGATGAGACTAAGCTAGTTGATTTTGTTCCTGGCGATTCATCTCAATAGTTTAGTATCAGTGCTAACTTGGATCCGAAATAGGAAAGCACGCTCATCGAGTTCATCTGTGAGAACCGGGACATCTTTGCATGGAAACCCTCTGACATGCCAGGTGTACCGAGGGAACTCGCTGAGCACACTCTCAATATTGATCCCAAGTTTAAATCAGTTAAGCAATTTCTCCGCCGGTTCAATGAAGAAAGATGCAAGGCCATTGGTGAGGAGGTAGCCAGGCTCTTGGCGGCTGGGTTTATCATTGAAGTATTTCATCCTGAGTGGTTGGCTAATCTGGTGCTGGTACTTAAGAAGAACGACACTTGGCGTATGTGTGTGGACTACACAGATTTGAACAGGGCTTGTCTGACAGATCCTTTTGCTCTCCATCGTATTGATCAAATCATTGATGCTACAGCGGGTTGTGAGCATTTGAGCTTTTTGGATGCATACTCTGGTTACCATCAGATCAAAATGGCAGTTAAGGACCAGGAGAAGACAACTTTCATAACTCCTTTTGGAGCCTTCTGTTATGTATCTATGCCTTTTGGGCTCAAGAGTGCCCTGGCGACTTATCAGCACTGTGTGCAGAATTGTCTTCATAATCAGATCGGCCGCAATGTTCATGCTTATGTAGATGATATTGTGGTGAAATCCAGAAAGGAGGAGATATTGATAGATGACTTGAAGGAGACCTTTGATAACCTCCGGGTTTATAAAATGATGCTTAATCCGGCCAAGTGTGCCTTTGGTGTACCGGTAGGAAAGCTCTTGGGCTTTCTGGTGTCTAACAGGGGCATTGAAGCTAATCCGAAGAAAATCAAGGCCATGACCTCTTTGGCTAAACCGAACTGTATCAATGATGTTCAACGCCAGGCAGGCCGGATTGTAGCCTTGAGCCAGTTTATCAGTCGCCTTGGGGAGAAGGCCATCCCTTTATATCAGATGCTGAAGAAGACGGATTACTTCGTCTGGAGTGATGCCGCCAATGAAGCGTCTGAGGACTTGAAGCGGCAGTTAGTTGAGCCGCTGGTCCTTGCTGCTCCTATTGATAAAGAGCCCTTGTTGTTATATGTGGCCACTAATGCCCGAGCGGTGAGCGTGGCTATTGTGGTGGAGCGCAAGGAGGCCGGAAAGGAGTATCCGGTTCAACAGCCGGTTTATTACATTAGTGAGGTACTCATTGATTCCAAGCAGAGGTACCCGCATTGGCAGAAGCTGGTGTATGGAGTTTTCATGGCAAGCCGGAAGCTTAAGCAATATTTCCAAGGTCATCCCATCACTGTGGTCAGTTCTGCTCCTTTGGGGGATATATTCCAGAACAGGGAAGAAACTGGCCGGGTTGCCAAGTGGGCCATTGAGCTTGGACCTCACGGGTTAAAATATGTGCCCTGGACGGCGGTCAAATCTCAGGCACTTGTGGACTTCATCAATGACTGGACAGAGTTACATGCGCTAGAAGAGAAGCCGGATCATACTTATTGGACTATTCATTTTGATGGGTCCAGGCAATTGGAGGGCTCGGGGGCTGGAGTCGTGTTAACTTCCTCACGAGGTGATAAGTTTTGTTATGTTCTCTGTTTAATGTTCCCTTGCACTAACAATGCAGTTGAATATGAAGCTTTACTCCACAGTCTTCAGATGGATGAATTTAAGCCGGGTTAAGTGATTCGGTGACTCGGACTTGGTGGCTCAACAAGTGTCTGGTACTTGGGATTCCAAGGACCCACTCATGGCAGCATATCATCGAGAGGTGGACATTATTGCAGGTCACTTCAAAGGTTATCAGATCGACCATGTGGACCAGCTGAAGAATGAAGCGGCGGACGCTTTAAGCCGCTTGGGTTCCCAATGTAAACTGGTTCCACCCAATGTTTTCCTGGATGTGCTGCATAATCCGTCCATCAAGCTCCCTACGGAAGAGGATTTGGCTGTTCCTGATCCGGAGGCTCAGTTGGTGGCGGCTCTTCATGTTATCTCGGATTGGGCGGTTCCATGTTTGACGTATATGAACCGGGGCGAGTTACTGGAGGACGAAACCTCGGCCACGAAGATAATCCGGTGGTCTAAGTCCATGACTACTATCAATGGAGAGTTACATCATTGCAGTGTGACAGGGGCGTTTCAGCGTTGTGTATCTCCTGAAGAAGGCCGCGAAATTTTGCGTGAGATCCACGAAGGAGATTGTGGTCACTGGTTGGGGATATTACTACTGGACGTAAACCGGCCAGGAGTAGCCGGATTAACTTTATGAAGATTAGAAGCCTATGAAGACGTAAGAATGATGGCGCTTTACGAAGGCCCAAGGCCCAAAGGCGAGTTAAGGCCTATAGATGTAAACCGACCTTATTAAGTAACTTGCATTGTAAGATAGGAAAGATAGGGACCAAGCCGGACACGTTTATGATCCGGCCTCGGGACTCTGTAAACCGGCGGGCGTCAACCTATGTATATAAAGGGACGACCCGTCAATGGTTTAGGGACAACAGACAACAACTCGAGAGCCAGGCAAGCATATTCGCTCCCTGGTCATCGAAATCCCAGCAATACCAACACAACTAGACGTAGGCTTTTACCTTCATTGAAGGGGCCGAACTAGTATAAAAACCCTCGTGTCCCTTGTCCAGTTTAACCCCTTTAAGCTAACCCATAGCGATGGCTCCACGACTAAGTCCTTTCACGAGGACATCTGCCGTGACAAAACCACGACAGTTGGCGCCCACTGTGGGGCTATCGCACGATGGTTTCCAGTTCTTGAAGGGCAGCTTCGAAGGACTCAAGGGATACGTTGTGCGCTGGATGACGAAGAGTCGTCGTGGCAAGCTCTACATCCACGACGCAGGATGGGGTCCCGAGGCCGGTTCAATTGAATACAGGTACCGAGTCCCCTTTCGTGGGATTCACGTCTTCATCGGCAAGATTGGCGAACCAGGCCCTGAGCCAGACACCTGCACCGACATCATCGAGATGGCTCAGCGTGCAAGCCCTGCCCAGGTTCTGTCGAATTTCGGGTTCCGGCAGACCCTTGAGGTTCGAACACTGGGGTGTGCGCGGAGATCTCTCCCCTACCGATCTACGTCCATTCTCCTCGCGTGACCTAAGCTGGAAACAACGAACAACACAAGGGACACGAGGTTTATACTGGTTCGGGCCACTGTTGTGGTGTAATACCCTACTCTAGTGTGTGGTGTGGTGTATTGCCTCAGGGGCTGATGATGAACAATACAAGGGAAGAACAACCTCGCGAGAGGTGTTCTTGAGCTGGTGCGATGAACTGCTAGGGTGAGTTCAGTCGCCTCTCTCTCTCTCTATCTCTCTTTTCCGGTCCCTTCCTGTCTGCCCTCTACTCTGTGGTGGCTAGCTCTATTTATAGAGGCCCTGGGCCTCTCCCCAAATAATGAGCGGGAAGGGCGCCAACAATTGACCATTTTGAAGGGGAACATCTAGTACAAGTTATCCTGACCAAAGGTGGTCTTCGGCTGCCAAAAGAACTGGTGATGACGCCGTCTTGGGCTCCACGGTGACCTCCGTCCTGCCGCTCTGCTGGTCTTGGTCTCGTTGCACCGGAATGGTAACCTTTGCCCGATGACTTGGCCTGTGCTTGCCCCCTTTGCACCAAAGGGGAAACAAGGACACTGCGCAGGCCGGCGCCTGCCTGGCGCCCGCCTGGTCTCGATCGTCATGGCTTGCGTCATGGGCTCCTCGCGAGGTACCCCTGCCTTGATCTCTCCGCCTCCTCGCGAGCCTTCCTGATGAGGCTGCCTCTAAGGAAGCTTCTTGTCGTCCGCCCCGCGAGGCTTGGCTCCTCGCGAGGGTCTTGAGCTTGAGCTGATGAAGGTGGGCCGCACTAGGCCCCCACTTGAGCCACGCCGCGGGCCGCAGGCAGGCAAGTCTAGGGACCCCCGTTCCTAGAATGCTGACAGTAGCCCCGGGCCCAAGGCGCGCCCGGGCTTGGCCTAGCAGGGAAGCGAAGGGGCAAGCACGAAGCGCCGCAGGCCCAAAAAGCCTGCAGCCTTGGGCGCCGCGTGGCGATTGACTGGACATGGGCGTCTGCGCTTCCCCACGACGCCTTGTTACGCGCCCGGCTAAGCGGACCCGTTGTTGCACATAGTTGTTCCTCCTTTCCGCTGCTCGCCCGCCTCCTACCTTTCCTTCTTCTTTGAGCTCCAGCCTCCGCCGCCAATCCGGCTCGAGTTCTTCCTCCTCTTCACCGCCATGGTACCGATGAAGAAAGGTAGGGGAAAGAAGCCCGCGCCTTCGCCCCGCACACCTCTAGCGGCGACCCCCGCCGTCACCCGGTCGATCATACTCAATCCAGAGGCTTTGGACAAGGTCCGCTCCGCCCTTGCAACTATCTTCAACGAGTGCGGCAGGACCACGGCCTGGCCTGTGTCCCATGCCTCCCTTGATAGGATCATCACGGAGGTCCAATTCTTCGCCGATGCCCTATGGGCGGGTCTGGTTCCCCCCTTTTCCGCCTTCTTCAATGCGGTGCTCTCCCATTATCAGATCCGCATGATGCACCTCGGGCCGGAGTCCATTACTCTTCTGGCTGTCTTTGCTTTTGTTTGCGAGGCGATGATAGGCATTCCTCCTTCCGTGGCCCTGCTGCGCCACTTCTTTTCCTTGTGCCTAAGCCATCCCACTCAGTGCTTAGGGTGTGTGAGCTTCCTAGCCGTGCCAGAGACGGCCGCTTCAGGGATCGACTTCGGCCTTCCTCCTTCTGAGGCCAGGTTAAGAGAGCGGTGGCTGTATGTGGACGTTGGAGTGCCCAACCCTCTACTCTCGCACCCGACCTCGCCTGCTGTTCCTCATGTGGGTTGGGACCATGAGGTGCTCGCGAGCCCCCGGCTCGCCTTCGTCTGGCGCCGCTTCCAGAGTTTGAGGGCGCTCAATGTGACAGCGCCCAAGGTGGTGAAGGAGTTCCTCCAATGCCGCATTGCTCCTCTTCAGCGCCACTCTCGCCGGATGTGGGACTTTGCGGGGCATAGAGACCGCATGCGGCTTCAGGAGGAGGACTTGGCGCCTGAAGTGCTGCAGACGGTGCTCAGGGTCTTGACTGGCGATCCTTCCCCAGGCAGCCTTCGGAGTAATGGTGTCCTCTTGTATCTTTGCTCTGGCAGGGCCAATTTTGTGAGGCAGATGCCCGGCTTCGACAAGTGGGGACTGCGCCCGGCTGGCTTCACGGGGCCCCGCGAGAACCCAGCCGCCGTGGTTGCTTCTCCTGCCGCCCACAACCGTCCTTCCTCGGGCGACAGGGCGGGGAGACGAGAACCGGCGAGAGTTGAGGCGCCCGATGTTGAGGGCCGATGCCGCGAGAAGCCTCGAAGGCAGCGTCTCCCGAGGCCCACCCTGGAGCGGCGGCTGGTGCGGAGTTGCGGCCTACGGTTCCTGAGGCCGGGGCTCTCGAGCCCCCAGCCGTTCCTCGTGAGGCGATGCCTTACAGCGCCCCCAGGCTGACTCCTCCAGCGCTGATCATCTTGACGCTTCTTCCGCACCAGGGGCTGACCCCTGCGCCAGACGCTTAGGTTGGTTCCGCATAGACTTCGAGGCCCTCCGCAAGAGGAAGGAGGCCTTGGGTGGCAACAACCGCCCTTGCCGCTTGTTGAAGCGCAGGAAGTACTTTGCCATGGATGAGTAAGTCTTCTTCTTTCCTTGCTCATTTACTTTGCTATCCCTGCGACTGATTGTGGCCCTTTCAGGCCCTGCCCTGCGAAACTTGCCGAGTCAGCCCGGGAGCCATCCCCCCAAGCTTTGCCTTCTCCGTCGGCCCTGGGTTCGGCGAGCTCGAGCGGCACCCCTTCTGCCAGACCAGTTGGTGGAGTGGTCCGTTCCATAGGGCACCTCGAGCCTGCGCGTCCGCTGTCCTTTCTTCATGAGTCCTCCTGGGGCACATCCAGCTTACCCCGCGTTCCTCCTCTGATCATAGATGGTGAATGACTGAAGTCTGTCTTCGGATCCTCCTTCGTGGGTGGGCCGACGCTAGGCCGGATTCCTAGAGAGGTCCGTTCGGCAATGGCTAGGGCGCCAGCCCCCAGCCCCGCGCCGAGAGGGGGCCTGCCGCCTCGGGGCCCTCCGCATGCTCCGATGGAAGAGGGTGATGCGGAAGACGTGCTTAGGTGCGCTCGGGAGCGACGCGCCCTTCGCGAAGAGTTCCTCCAGAGGGCGGCGGATGCGGTGAGCCGGATCGGGGCAGAGCTTGCTGACGAGGATGCACGCCTCGAGGCCGAAGGTTTGCGCCTTGCTGAGGAGAGGCACAAACTAAAGGTAGCCATCGCCCTCGCGCGTCACCAACGTGATCTCAAAAACGCGAAGGCTGAAGCGTCGCTGGCAGCTTCGCGGGAGGCCTGCTCCTAGGCCGTCGAGGAGGCCCGGGAAGCAGACCGATAGCGCAAGAATGCGAAGGAGCGCGCATGGGAGCTCCTGGCATGGGGCAACTCCCTGGAGCAGCAAGTGGAACTATGCCGGGCGGCCCTTGAGTCGATGGAGGGGGCCCCTGTTGATCAGGCGGAGCTTCTGAAGCGTGAGGAGGCGCTGACGCTGGAGGCCGCCGAGCGCAACCTTGACCTTGAGCGGTTGGAGACGAGGGAGCGCCTGGTGGCCCGGGCGGAGGATGAAGTTGCCGCGCGCGAAGCCCGAGCCCAGGAAGAAGTCCATCGCCGCGTGGCGGAAGCTTGCTCGGCCTTCGAGCGTGAATACGAGATGAGGTTGGGGTTGATCAAGGCCGAGGCCGAGGTCAGGAGCGCAACCCTCAGGGCCAAACTAACCGAAGTGACGCGGCATGCGGACTCCTCCGTAGCCGCCCTCAGCGCGGCACAGGCGAAGCTGTCCTCTTCCCGGGCCGAGTAGCTTCTTCTCCAACAGAGGGTTGATGACGCCGAGGCCGTCGCGCAGCGGGATGAGGACGAGATCCGTCGGTGGTGGGTTCTGGAGCATGTGCATGCCCCCATGCTTCAAACGCTCAGAGAGAGGGCCAACACAGCTTTGGGCTATATCTGCGAGGCTGCCGCTAAGGAGCCGCACGAGGTCAACTATGCCAGCAACCTCCAATTTTTCACCGATGTGGTGACACTTCTGGAGAATTGATCCGAGAGGTCCCGTTGGCTTGTCGAAGAGAGGAGCCGAGCCTTGCTCGGGCGTGCCTTCTCCCGCATCTTCAGCCATCTGCAGGACAGGAATCCCCACTTCGACTTCGATGCTACCATCGCACCCATGCCCATTGCCGTCCGGGGCGACCTGGCGCGGTGGGTGGAGGACAACATGGACGCCCTCGTCCGGGCCTTTGCGTCTGATGACGACGGCGTGGTTGTGGGTGCCAATGAAGGCGGCGTTGTGGACGAGCCTGGTGCTGATGGAGATGCTGGCGGCGGCGGCAATGTCAACGACGCCAGTGATGCCTCCGAGGATGCCCAGGAAGACGCGGTGAGTGATATGTCCGACTGACCGCATGTCACTGCTGTTTAACCTCCACGAAGAAGGTTCGGGCTTGGCCCTGAAGGATGTAAGAGCATTTTGGGAGGGGAGGCCCCTCATGTAAATGTTTGCAATTAGTACCCTGTTAAGCATAATGTTGCGTGTGAAGTTAGCCGCTGGCCCAGTGATGGGTCAGCTGGCTTGTGTACCTTTTGACCCCGACGAGTCCCGAGCGGGCCTGCGGGGGCCACTGCACCTCGGGTGTCTTCTGATTAACTTGTGGATCCCGCGATGAAAATCTCCGGAAAGGGTGCGGTAACAGCGGTCCTGGTTGTGAACGTGCCTGGCCCGGCTCGGCTCACGAGGGGCTCGTGAGGGGGGGCAGCCGATGTTCACTTTGGACGCAAAGACAAAACCAGAACGCGAGAGATTTGCTCGAACGAGACTAAACACCCCTTCCCCCAAACACACGCAAGCATCGAGCTCAAATCCAACTTAAATCCAAATCGAAGAACTTGTCAACAAGGAAAGGCAAAAGCAAAAGGCCGCGTCTGCCACCTAGTCTAGTGTTCGACGTCTTCTCACCAACGCGGAGCTAAGTGCTGCCACTGGGCGTGGGCGGGAGCCCCCGAGGCCCGGGGGAGGCTCTCCGGAGACTCCGGGGCATGTACAGCCCCACTCATTATTACGTGAGAGTGTCACGGGCGGCGAGCTTCACAGGCACTGGGCCTTCTTCATAGGTACCGGCCTTGCTTCATATCGCCAGACGAGGGCCCTGCCTTGCGCCACACTCTTCCGCCATCAACGGCGACCGCAAACCAGGACGACGCCAATGAGGCAGAGCGGTCTCCAGCGGTTCCCCCGACGACCACGGGTCCCCTGCCGGGGGCAGGCCCTGGGGCACTTCCCCGGCAGCGGGCCTACCTCCTGAGAACGCCTTGCTCCGACTGTCGCGGGAACGAACCCGAATCTCGGCCCCTCTCCTGCAGCCCCCTGCGCCCTCCTCCTTAGGGGTATGAGGCTGCAGAATTGGGGCAGCCACCCGCTGCGGAGACCTGTATCTCCTGCGACCCATGGTTAGCATAAGCTTGCTCCCGAGGGATGAGTGGTACCCGATAGTTGCCGCCGCCGGTGCGGTGGTCAAGGCTCTCCTGGGGTTCCCGAAAGAGCCCATCTTCTGGCGTCTCCTCGCCCCAGCCTGTCCTGAGGAATGAGCCATGATCTTCTTCCAGCGCGCACCCCTGATCCACCATGTGGGGCACATAATCTTCTGGGGCCACCGCCTCATGCGCCTCGCCGCAGCACCCTGTATGCCATGCAGCCTGGCTTGGAGCGCCGTCTTGGGGGTGATGGCGCGGCGGTCTGCCGAGGTAGAAGGCCGCGGCGTGCACCCCTTCGCTTGCCTGAGAGGGGGCTGGCGTGACTTGTTGCCCAATGCCCGCGGAGGTGTTGGCGCTGGACGGGCCCTGGAGTCCACTGGAAGTTGCGTGCGTGCGCACGATGCCACCATGCGGCCCGCCTTGGGTCTGGGGTGGCAGCTGGACGCAGAAAGGAGGTGTTCCTGAGGCGACGGCGTCCAGGAGCTCAGCTACTTGCCCCAACAACATGCCGCGGCCGCCCTCCAGCAGTCGGCACCGTAGCAGCTCTCGGGCCACCGTGAGCGCGGTCCTGGAATTTGCTTGCTCCCGTCGGGTGTACGGCGCTATGGGCACGGCGTGGTCTGAGGCCCTTGACGCGGCCCGCACCTGCCATGGTGTGAGGGCAGGCGGCGTCTGGCCGCGTCGCCCACGCCCCGCAGCGCCCTGCGGAGCGCGGGCTGCCTGAGGCGCAAGGTTGAGGTTGCCCTGGGCTGGTGCCACGGCGTGGGCGGGCCACGCTGCCCAGCGGTCGGCGTTGGCTGTCGGGTCGCTTGACATCTGAACGGCGAGACGATGGAACATGATGCAGAGGAAGAAGGATTCCGGTGCACCCCTACCTGGCACGCCAAATGTCAGATTTTGGGTTCCGGCAGACCCTTGAGGTTCGAACACTAGGGTGCGCGCGGAGATCTCTCCCCTACCAATCTACGTCCAATCTCCTCGCATGATCTAAGCTGGAAACAACGAACAACACAAGGGACACGAGGTTTATACTGGTTCGGGCCACCGTTGTGGTGTAATACCCTACTCTAGTGTGGTGTGGTGGATTGCCTCAGGGGCTGATGATGACCAGTACAAGGGAAGAACAGCCTCGCAAGAGGTGTTCTTGAGCTGGTGCGATGAACTGCTAGGGTGAGTTCAGTTGCCTCTCTCTCTCTCTCTCTCTCTCTTCCGGTCCCTTCCTGTCTGCCCTCTACTCTGTGGTGGCTAGCTCTATTTATAGAGGCCCTGGGCCTCTCCCCAAATAATGAGTGGGAAGGGTGCCAACAATTGGCCATTTTGAAGGGGAACATCTAGTACAAGTTATCCTGACCAAAGGTGGTCTTCGGCTGCCAAAAGCACTAGTGATGACGCCGTCTTGGGCTCCACGGTGACCTCCGTCCTGCCGCTCTGCTGGTCTCGGTCTCGTTGCACCGGAATGGTAACCTTTGCCCGATGCCTTGGCCTATGCTTGCCCCCTTTGCACCAAAGGGGAAACAAGGACACTGCGCAGGCCGGCGCCCGCCTGGCGCCCGCCTGGTCTTGATCGTCATGGCTTGCGTCATGGGCTCCTCGCGAGGTACCCCTGCCTTGATCTCTCCGCCTCCTCGTGAGCCTGCCTGATGAGGCTGCCTTTGAGGAAGCTTCCTGTCGTCCGCCCCACGAGGCTTGGCCCCTCGCGAGGGTCTTGAGCTTGAGCTGATGAAGGAGGGCCGCACTAGGCCCCACTTGAGCCACGCCGCGGGCCGCAGGCAGGCAAGTCTAGGGACCCCCGTTCCCAGAACGCCGACAGGTTCTGCCCGTAGCATGGCATGTTTTCGTAGGTGCCATCCATGGAGCGGAATATGAGGATGGACCGGCATATGATGGAGAAACAGTTGTCTGTTCGGATGACGAGTCTTCAACCGGAGAGACTGAGTCGCTGTATCAGCTGCAGGACTGCCGGATTAGTGGAGGTTCCGATGGCAACAGCATTCCGGACCCCCTCGATTTGCCAAGCCGGATCGCAGTCTTCATGGCCGGTACACAACCAGCGCAACACTCTTCTACCGCCGCAGCAATGCTCTCCGGTTCAGCAACAGCAACACCAGCGGGAGCAGGGGGCTCTGCGCCGCCTCTGGTGTAGGTTTTGTCCGATTTGTTCGATGCTTAGGCAACATTGATGGCGGCAGACGTGGATGCAGCAACCCAGGATCAACACAATGCGGAGATTGCGAAGGTGAAGGATCGGATAACTCAGGCTAAAGCGGACCTGGCAGCAGAGAACGCCAGGATGGCTACAAAATGGGCCGAGTTGGAAGCTCAGCCCTACCGGCTTAGGCTGGATCAGAGTGCCTCAGATGATATCATGAGGAGGAGATACCGGTCGCACCTCCCACCGGGTTATGAGCCAAGAAATCTCTTCAACACGCCAGGAGTAGGAACCAGTAACCAGCCGGTTGGAAACCAGACTGAGGCACCGGGAACAGGAGCGCCGGTTCAGCCGCGCACGATGAACCCCCCTCGTCAGAACAACATTGTGCCACAGTACGTTCCGACACCTCCAGGGCATTACTCCAACCCGTTGGATAACATTGTGGCCAGCGCTTCATGATTGGCAGCCCTCCTAATGGACGGCGAGTCACCAGCGGCGATTGAGACACGGCGGGCCAGAGAGCTCCTTCAAACGGCTTTAAACCAGCAGCAGGCTTATTCGCATAGTCGCGAGAGGATTCATTCCACCCCCCTCCCGAGTCGGAGCTACAACATGCACGTTGAGGATGAGCCGACCATGTCAAGTAGTGCACGTCACCATAACTCGCCACGAGGGCATAACCCGGCAGGTGGTGGTGCTAATGCGCAGGATGTGGTGGATCATGGTCGTGCACGTCAAGAAGCCAAGTTAGCAGCTCAACACACAGCTCATCAACCTACTCCGGTTCGTCCTACCGCTTCAGTGGAGCCGGGCGTGGTCTTCAGCTCTTTAGGGGTGCCGTGTCTTACCCCCGCGTTGCGTAATGTACAACTGCCCAAGGATTTTAAAGGCCCTCATAAGGTGCCCAATTACATCGCCAATTTGCAACCAGAGCCATGGGTTGAAAGTTATGAGATGGCAATGGAGATGCTGGATGTGGATGAAGCGGTGTGTGCTAAATACTTCACCATGATGTTGGAGGGGACAGCTCGTACTTGGTTAAAGAGCTTACCGGCTAACTCTGTCGGGTCATGGGCCGAGATAAAACACCGGTTTATCCAGAATTTTAAAGATACTTGTAAGCAGCCTATGTCGATTGTGGACCTGGCCGCTTGTGTTCAAGAGGATGGGGAGTCTACAACCCATTGGGTGAAGAGTGTCTCAGCTATTCTGCATTCATCGGATCGCATCAACGCGGATACAGCAGTTTTGACGTTGGAGGGCAATTGCCGGTTTCTACCGTTAAAACTGAAGTTGGGAAGGCTCAAACATCACTGCAATGACATGTCAACGCTTATGGCCATTTTGGTTAAATATGCCGATTCAGATAGTACCAAAGACCCTGACTCAGAGGAGGACAAATCGGGGAAAGGGAAGAAGAACGACAACACCAAGGGACAGCAGCATAACTGAAAGGATCGAGAAGAGGTGTCTAGAGGGGGGTGATTAGACACTAAGTCCCAAAAGTTGCCATTTTTAATTTCTCTAAGTTGAAGTGGAGTTTTGTCACAAGTTTAACAAACACAAGACATATCAAGCAAGCATGCAAAGAGTATATGAGCAGCAGAAAGTAAAGCATGTAACTTGCAAGAATGTAAAGGGAAGGGTTTGGAGGATTCAAACGCAATAGGAGACTCGGATGTTTTTGTCGTGGTTCTGATAGGTGGTGCTATCATACATCCACGTTGATGAAGACTTCAACCCACGAAGGGTAACGACTGCGTGAGTCCACGAAGGGCTCCACCCACGAAGGGTCCACGAAGAAGCAACCTTGTCTATCCCACCATGGCCGTCGCCCACGAAGGACTTGCCTCACTAGCGGTAGATCTTCATGAAGTAGGCGATCTCCTTGCCCTTACAAACTCCTTGGTTCAACTCCACAATCTTGTCGGAGGCTCCCAAGTGACACCTAGCCAATCTAGGAGACACCACTCTCCAAGAAGTAACAAATGGTGTGTTGATGATGAACTCCTTGCTCTTGTGCTTCAAATGATAGTCTCCCCAACACTCAAATCTCTCTCACAGGATATGTATTTGGTGGAAAGAAGATTTGAGTGGAAAGCAACTTGGGGAAGGCTAGAGATCAAGATTCATAAGGTAGGAATGGAATATCTTGGCCTCAACACAAGTGTAGGTGGTTCTCTCTCAGAAAAAGTAAGTTGGAAATGTAGGTTCATTCTGATGGCTCTCTCCTAGAATGAAGAGGAGGTGGAGGGGTATATATAGCCTCCACACAAAATCTAACTATTACACACAACTTGCCAATCTCGGTGGGACCGAATTGATAAACTCGGTCAGACCGATTCAGCAAATCTAGTGACCGTTAGGATTTTCGGTGGGTCCGACTGGATCAACTCGGTGGGACCGATGTGCTAGGGTTAGGGTAAATCCAAAACTCGGTTTGACCGATTGCTCAAACTTGGTGGGACTGATTTAGGTAATAAGCGAAACAGAGAGTTGGCCAAGCAAACTCGATGGGGCCGATTTCATATCTCGGTGGGACCGAAAATATTGCAATAGGTAACAGAGAGTTTCCAAGCCCATCTCGGTGAGATCGAGATCCCTATCGGTGAGACCGAACTGATTAGGGTTTCTGGTAGTGGCTATGTCAACTGAACTCGGTGGCTCCGGATAGAATGAATCGGTGGGGCCGAGTTGGATATTTGGTGTGGGACATATTTGGATGTGAGAAAGTGGTTGAGGGCTTTGGAGCATATCACTAAGCATTTTGAGCAAGAGCCTCATTAAGCAACACCTCATCCCTCCTTGATAGTATTGCCTTTTCTTATCGACTCAATGTGATCTTGGATCATTAAAATAGAAAATGTAGAGTCTTGAGCTTGGAGCTTGAGCCAATTCTTTGTCCTTAGCATCTTGAAGGGGTTCCACATCCTCTAGTCCATGCCACTTCATTGTTGAACTTATCTGAAACATACTAGGTAAAAGTGTTAGTCCAACAAGAGATATGTTGACATTAATTACCAAAACCACCTAGGGAGCACTTGTGCTTTCAATCTCCCCCTTTTTTGTAATTGATGACAACATACATCAAAGCTTTAGATAAATATATAGAGAATAGTAAGTAAAGCTTTGGAAAGACATGTAACATGCATAGGCTCCCCCTACATGTATGCAATCATGTGAATATGGAATATAGAAGCATGTGAATGCATAAACATGACATAGTAAGAAATGTGTTACATGTATCTTGGCTATATGCATCAGAGCAAATGATGTGAACATGAGAAATGTACCTTCATGCTCATGAGTCCTTCTTGCAAATAGTATGTACATCAGCAAGAATTTCTCATACACATGATTGTGATGCATATACTTACCTTGTGGTCTTGAGTTGGCTTAGGATGGGATGAACCTGTGTAAACAAGGTTAGATGACATAGATACACCTGCTGGCCAGAGCAATCAAAAGAAACCACAAGAGTACCAAGACTGGGATGAGATGTAGAGTGAGTACTAAGTACCACATTGGATATAGACATGTCCCCAAAGGTAAAGATGTGCAATAAATTCAAGGATTTCCTTCCCTTAGATGTCTTGCTCCCCCTGAATCTAGCAAGGGATACTGGGAGAAGAAAGGGAACAGAAAATCAGAGCAAAATCATAGCTCAATGGAAATAAACAGAGCTAATGCAAACGAGAAAATATGAACATGTCTTTCCCCTCTTGAAGACATGTGACTTCTCTCCTCTTGAACACCAAGCATTTGGGGTCCTTGATGATTACTCTTTCTTCCCTTGAGTATTCTCCCCCCTATAGATATGATTAAGCTTTGATGTGATCTCTCTCTCCCCCTTTGACATCAATTTCCAAGAAGGGTTCTTCTGGATTTTTGTCATGATGGGTTTTGGTCCTTGAGTCACATAACAAAGCAGCAAGTTGAATGGGATGCTGGTCGAGGACAGGAGTCATTGAGTGGAGCTGGATCAAAAAGAATGCAGAAACAAGTGGCAAGATGTCTTTCCTATGGTGAAATCGGTGACACCGAGTTGTATGGTTCGGTTGTACCGAGAGGATTCGGTTGGACCGAAAGCATCAGACCGGTGAGACCGAGTTCATCACAGAGAAAACACTTGTCACCTCAGCTCACTAGACAAGTAAGATCTCACAAGGATTTGCAAGGAATTAACTGAAAGATTTGCAATGAATTGGATGCAAGGAATGCAGAACAGAAAATAAAAGAGAAGAAACTAAAAAGCAGTCTAGATGAAGATTTTTTTGAAGAGGGAATCAAATATGCATGAGACAAATGTAAGAGCACAGAAAAGAACACAAGAGAACTTCATCTAGAATTGGTCGGCGACAAAGTCACCTATGTTAGAGTATATTGACTTAGGAGTCAAGTGAGATCACTTGATCATAGGTCATACTCATTGTTTAAGATCAAAATGGGGTTACAATTTTTTGTTTAAGCTTTTTGATGTATTCACATATTGTTGAGTTGCTTTGACTCATGACTTGGAGTAAAGCTTCTCTAAGATGGAATAACATACCTTGGGTGGTGGCGTCGATTATGATCATGTAGTTGAACTTGTGTGGGTTGCTCAAGGTTGATGTAGCTCATCAAGAGTTGGGAGAACCACTTGGATTTTGAGTTCATCTACCTACAAGGGTTAGTTTTTGCAAGGAAGAGCACTTGTGTATCCAAAATGACAATCATGAAACTCAACATAAAATTTGTCAAAGGATATATTTGAATGGTTGTGTGCTTCCTTGTCTTCATCCACCATTGTGTAGAGACTTGGTGATATAGAAATCGCTCAAGATGTGAGTGAGTTGCAATCTCATAGATTTAGATTCATCCAAGTACCTACACGGGTTAGATAACATGCAAGGTGCAAATATATCCAAGACATAAGATAGTCAACATAAGAGAACTATCAAGGATTAGTCATAGGCTCATGCCTTGCATGTATAAAATGGAGTTCCTACTCCAAGTTTGAAGCATCAATGATGTTCAATTCACCTCTTAACCTGCAAAACATTTTCTCATCAAGTGGTTTCGTGAATATATCAGCTAACTGCTTTTCGGTGTGAACATGCTTAAGATTAATGTCCCCTTTGGCAACATGATCTCGAATGAAATGATGACGAACTTCAACATGCTTAGTTCGAGAATGTTGCACGGGATTGTGAGCAATCTTAATAGCACTTTCATTGTCACAAAGTAATGGAACATGTTCACAGATATCCCATAATCTTTAAGAGTTTGGGTCATTGATACGTCTCCAACGTATCTATAATTTTTGATTGCTCCATGATATATTACCTACTGTTTTGGACATTATTGGGCTTTATTATCCACTTCTATATTATTTTTGGGACTAACCTACTAACCGGAGGCCCAGCCCAGAATTGTTGTTTTTTGCCTGTTTTAGGGTTTCGAAGAAAAGGAATATCAAACGGAGTCCAAACGGAATGAAACCTTCGGGAACGTGATTTTCTCAATGAACAAGACCCAGGAGACTTGGACCCTACGTCAAGACACAAAATAGGAGGCCACGAGGTAGGGGGCGCGCCTACCCCCCAGGCGCACCCTCCACCCTCGTGGGCCCCCTGTTGCTCCACCGACGTACTCCTTCCTCCTATATAAACCTACGTAACCCCAAACGATCAGATACGGAGCCAAAACCCTAATTCCACCGCCGCAACTTTCTGTATCCACGAGATCCCATCTTGGGGCCTGTTCCGGAGCTCCGCCGGAGGGGGCATCGATCACGGAGGGCTTCTACATCAACACCATAGCCCCTCCGATGAAGTGTGAGTAGTTCACCTCAGACCTACGGGTCCATAGTTAGTAGCTAGATGACTTCTTCTCTCTTTTTGGATCTCAATACAATGTTCTCCCCCTCTCTTGTGGAGATCTATCCGATGTAATCTTCTTTTTGCGGTGTGTTTGTTGAGACCGATGAATTGTGGGTTTATGATTAGATCTATCTATGAACAATATTTGAATCTTCTCTGAATTTGTCAGGGGTTGGGTACGACATATGCCAAAGGATGGCTTATCATGGTGGGGGCGAGTAGAACATCGTCGGTGCCTGGAAATAGGATAAGGCTAAGGCATGCACGCCGGCGAATCTTACCCAGCTTCGGGGCTCTCCGGGGAGATAATACCCCTACTGCTGCTCTACGGGGTCTCTGCATGATCACTATGGCAAAGTGTTTACACGGTTGCTCCTCGAGCTGTTTCCTGGAGGTAGGAGAAGGCAAGGCTAGCTCTCTCCTTCCTATACGATCTGGTCTAGTGCTGATGGATTCCAACCCTTTGCATGGATGCCCTGGGGGGTTTATATAGGCCTACCCCCCAGGGGTACAATGGTAATCCAACTGGGCGCGGGCCTAGCCGTCAGTCTCTCTGGCCACCGTCTTATCCGCCGACTCCTGGGGCCCGCCGACTGTTGGGCCCCGCCGACTGGCTCGGTATGGAGCCGACAGGCGACGTCCGCCGCGGGCGGGTCTTGCCGGCTGTAGATTACTGTAGCCGTGCCTCTAATGATGCAGGCTCGGTCATGAGGGCGTGGCGATAGCTCCGCCGTCTGGCGGGCGATCATTGTGGCCACTACCTGTCGTGTCTGATTAATGGTGCGTGGGGCCCGTGGGAGGGGCCGGCCGACTCCTGGTGGCTGACTCCCATCCGGGCCGACTGGTGACGCTCTCGCCGTCTTTTGTACGCCCGCCGACTGGTGGGACCCATCATCCCTGGGTCGTACCGGCAGGCTGTCATGGGCACAGGACTCCGCCCTCTGGGGCTGACGTCAGGGCCGGCCTGGCAATAGTGTCGCGCCGTGTGGAGATCTCTGCGGGTACGGCGTACTGTAGCCATGTCTGCCCTTGGAAAAGGGGTGGGAGTGGACCTTACTATGGCCACTCCCCATCCCGTCCCTCTTTATGAGGGCATGGGGGTTGTTGGCGTCGCGGGCCGACTCCCCAAGGCCGGCTTCTCTGGAAGTCGCCAGTCAGGAGTCGGCTCATCCTGAAGTCGTCCCTGGGACTCGGCCGCGAGTGGGCAGTCGGCCGCCTCGCCGCCGACTCTCAGAAGGCAGCTCTTCGTCCTGGGGTCTCGAGGGGCGCAGTCTGCCTCAATGTCTTGAAAGGTTCTGGGCCTGGGTTAGACTACCCATGGCCCATTACTCCGACAGTAGTCCTCGAAGCTGGTGAGGCTCCGAGGGCGACATGTCGAGGAGCCTCAACAGTTTCTTCTCTCCGGTGGTTGGATCTGGGCCTCGCTAGCCGTCCTCTGTCAAGCCGACTGGTTGGAGTCAGACTTGCTCAAGGCCGACTTGCCCCTAAAAAAGTTTGAACATCGCGGCGGAGTTCAGGCGGCGTGCCTGATAAGCTTCCGGTTGCCGCCCGTGGTGGACCCGTCGCGAGGTGCCACGTGGCTGAGCTAGTCTGGTCACCCACGCGCGTGACAGGACAGGCCTACAGGCGGGGCCCGCCACTACCGTGCCTCGGCATGTGAACGGATCCGTTGTGGCCGCGCGGACGGTTGGGGTTCCCGCGCGGTTATTGCACATGGTAACTTCGTGTGGTAAATCGTGGGGGTTGTGGGGTCCCGGGCGCAGTTAATCCCACGACCGCCCCCTTGGGTTCTCAGCCCACGAGCCTACAAGTAGGCGGGGGGAGGGGGGCGGCGAAGCACGCGCGCCCATTCTCCCCACTCCCTTTCGCTCCTCCTTGCTTCTTCTTCCTCTCGCCCTTGCTGCTCCGAACCACGCCGCGCCCGCAGCGATGACCTCTTCCTCCGCCGCCGCGCCTCCTGCTGTACGCTCCGGAGTGTGGGATGGCTCCGAGGTTGACGATGACGACATCAAGATCCTCCGCCAGACACGGCGGCTGCCCGACAGGGACTTAGTGCGGGCCGCCTCGCACCGGAGGGATAAATATCGCCGGCGTCGGAGGAGGGCGAGCGGGTCATATTCTGCTCGCACCTTATGCGCGGCCTGGGGCTGCCGGCGAGCGGCTTCTTCCGTTCCTTCTTGGAGTTCCACGGGCTCCAGCCGCACCACCTTACTCCGAACACGGTGGTGCTGCTGGCTGCCTTCGCCACCCTGTGCGAAGGCTTCCTCGGCATTCTCCCCACCATCGAGCTCTGGGTGAGTTCTTCCAGTCCAAGCTCGGCACACACGTCGCCGGCGTGCCGACCCAGTGTGGTGCATTCATCGTGATGCGGAGATATGTGGCCGACAATCCGTTTCCCACCATCGCACTGATTAAGTCGGTGAAGATGTGGCAGCGGTCCTATTTTTATGTGAAGAACGTCACCCCAGAAGGCGACTGGGTTAACCTGCCGGCTTACGAAGCCGGCGCGCCGACTGGAAGGCTCCGCAGCTGGTCACACCGAGCCAAGACGCTGTCTCCCGCTGGTGCCGTCACCGTCGCGCGACTCCGAGTGCTGACGCAGTCGGAGGGCTTGACCGGGGCCAACTTGCTGGCCGCCTTCGTGGCGCGCCGCGTCCTCCCACTCCATGGCCAACCTCACCTGATCTGCCAGATGAGCGGTCATCGGGACCTGAGTCGGATGTGCTCCAAGGACATGCCTCATGCGGAAGTGGCAAACATGGTGAACTACATCGCGAACTGCGGTCTCTCGGTGGACTGGCGGTTCGGCAAGGAGCCGTATTCGCGCACCAACCCCCCGCCTATTGTAAGTCGTCTTCCTTCTTCTTCTGTTTCTTTTGTTGCCGAGTCCGACTTGTCAAGTCTTACCGTTTTTGTTTTGAATCAGAACCCTCTCGTCCCTCCTTCGGCCAGCACCGCGGGGCCGGCTCGTCAGTTTGTCCCCGTCGACGATCCTGACTTGGGGGCGGCGGCCATGGAAGCCGACGCTGAGGGAGGAGGAGGAGAAGCAGGCAGCTCTAGGCCTTCGGCCACTTTTGCCGACTGGCCTGACGACGAGGCCGAGGGAGAAGTCGCCCCGCGTCACCAGCCAAAAGCCGACCAGCCAAGCGCGAGTTCCTCTGCCGGCTTGGACGCTCAAGGCGGTGCGAAGAAGCGTCGGGCCGGGCCAAGTACGCTTGGTGGCCGGTCGAAGAAGTTCAAGGGAGTGGCCGCCGCGACCAGGTGGGAAGAGGCGGTCGCGAAAGCCAGCCGCTTCCGCAAGGAAGTGAAGAAGCCGCCGCTGGTCTCTGTGTAAGCGCCTCCGTCCCTTATCTTTATTTTCTCTTTGTTGATCTTGTTTGAGTTTTTCATATGATTTTCTCGCCTCAGGGCTCCCCTCACTCTTGAGAGGGTTGCCGCCGCCTCCATTATGGGGTCGGTGGAGACATCTGCCACCACTTGGCGGATTGACCCCGCCACCGACCTTCGGGAAGCGACGGAGCGGAATGCGCAGGAGAAGCGCGAGGAGGACGAGGCCACCCGCCGGGAGAAAGCGGAGGCCGAGAAGGCGGAGGCCTCCGCCCTGAAGAAGCTGGAGGCGGCCGAGGCCGCCGCTGCGGCAAAGCGGCCGGCTAAGGAAGTCGCGCCCCGGCGGTCGGCGGGGTTCGTCACCCCTCTGAACTCTGCGCCGCCGCCCCCGGAGTTCACGGGGCAGTCAGGGGAAGCCGGCGGCGAGTTCCTGATCGTGGAGAGAGGCAGCGGCGACGCCCCCATGCCGGACGCGGTCGCGCCGCCACAGCCGCCCCCGCCGCCGTCTAGGAGCGCGCAAGGCAAACAGCCGGCGGGTCCGCCCTTGCCGCCGACTGAAGACGAGGCCGTGGCAAGGCTACTCCTTCAAGTCGGATCGCCAACGCACCGCCGTCTTGAGAAGGCGACTTCGGCGCCACGCCCCTTGGAGACCGGCACTGCCAGCTCAATGATTCCAGACGCCGAAGCGATGAGCGCCGCGCCCATTGGGTGGGTGCGAGGAGGCGGCACGGGCCCGCTGAACCAGGCGCTTCTGGATGTCCAGACGAAGCTGCGAGCTGAGAGCGATGCCATCCAAAACTGCACCAAGGCACACCTGGCGTCGCGGGCAGCCATCCGGGTATTCTTTCTCCTTTGTCCCTGTTTTCTTGTTCCTCTCTGTGGGGGCGTGCCAGCGCACCCATTGGGTGTAGTCCCCGAGTTTTGGGTCGGCTGCTGAGCAGGCGGCCCGGAACTCCAATTGGTGAGTTCCGGGTACTAACCTTTGTCTGAAATACTTGTTGCAGGACTATCACAACCTTCGTGTCACTGCCTTCAACCGCAACGTTGAAGAGGTGGGCAAGCGGACCACCGACTTGTCGGAGAGCCGGAGTGAGTCTTTTTTCTTCTTTGTGGGGGCGCGCTGGCGCACCCGCGGGTTGTAGTCCCCGAGATTCGGGCCGACTGCTGGGCAGTCGGGACGGATCTCCCCGGCGACCTTCTTCGTTGATGACTTAACGCCTTCTTTCTTCTTTTTCTTCAGAGGCCAACGCCACTCTTCAACAGCAGCTGAGCGAAGCCAACTCCGCGTTGCGCCAAGGGGGAGGAGTGCAGCAAACTCGCCACAGAGTGCAATCTGCTGGCCGCACAATTGGCAAAGCAGAAGGAGCTGCTTAAGAAGACGCAGCAGGAGGCGGAAGAGGCGAAGACCGCCCTCCTGGCCGAGTTCATGAGCGAGCGCTCCTCCTAGGCTGACAAGGAGGCAATGCTGGCCTCCGGCTTCCACGAGATCGAGGACCTCGTCGACGGTGAGCTTCTTTGCTTTCCTTCTTCGAGCCGCCGACTATAGGTCGAGCCGACTCCTGGTTTTTTGACTTGTTCTTCATTCTTTCCGTCTTGGCAGACTTCTTCCCCGGCCACTCACAGGCTGCCATTCAAGCTATCGAGGCCGATCGCGAGGAGCGAAGGGCGGATGGCACAAAGATCGCTGCTGATGCCCCTCGGACCCTTGATGAGCATATTCTGATCATTGGGGCTCGCCTGCGGCCGGCCCACCAGATGCTGCGCCGGCTTCAACGTGTCGGCGCCCAAGCGATCGCCGCCCTGTGGCCAGACGTGCAGGCTCCGCGCACCCCCAGTCGGACTACCGACTGGCTGGAGGTCACGGCTGGCCGTCTTGAGGCCTGGAAGGGTTCCTCGGCCCGGGCCGGAGCGCGCCGAGCCTTGGAATTGGTCAAGGCGTGGTATCCGGGGCTGGACCTAGACCGGCTGGCCACACTCCGGTCAGAGGCCCAGCCGGAGCTGGTAGCCGCGGAAGACGCCCTTGTCAAGCGTGCGGCGGCGATCGCCGTGTACACCGACACCATCATCTTTGTCCCCAAGCGGCCTGAAGACGGCGGGGAGGTACCGCCGGAGTGGTTTGGGCTGAACCCCGACTACGGCGAGGACTCGGCAGAGGTGATCGGCTCCAGCGTCAAGGAGGAAGACGAGGCGGAGGACGGAAGCGAGACGGAGGCACCGGAAGACGGAGCGGACGGCCAGCCTCAGCTCGACCGCGCCTCCAGCAACGAGCCGTGCCCGCCCGAGCCGACTGCCGCCGGAGGTGATCAAGCCGAGACCGCCCAGCCGGGCTCCCGAACATCCAACACCATCGTCTCCTCCGATCCTCCAAACCCGTATGCCGCCCCCTAGGCTGCCACCTTGTCTTTGTTTTACCTGTTCTAATAGGTGTATTTTGAAATTCTGCTCGAAGATTCTTGTTATGTAAATATTCATCCGACTTCTATCTTTTCTTGCTAATTTCTATTTTGCCTTTTTCCTTTGCCGTCTTCCCTCAGTTGCCGTCTTTGTCAGTCGGACAGCTGCTCTGCGGACTGCTGCTGGATCAAATTCTTGGTCACTTTGGGATGGCAAGTACTTAGCCGTTTTTAGAGTTGTTTAACAAGTCGGATAGAAGGCGGCAAGACGACTGTTCAAGAGTCGGTTTGCGAAAAAAGGCTGGAAGCCAGCCTTAAGCTATGTTTATGCTTTGAGTCCTTAGCCATTTTTCATGTGGACGCCCATTCTTCCTTACTCCTGCCCACCAGACAGTCGCTCTGCGAGCTGCGGCTTCTGGCAGGAGACGGCTTAGACGCCACACACTACTTGTCCGGCTGCAGGAAGCATTTCATAGCGCAGGACGGCAAGTCCCCGGGTCGACTAGTCGAACCCGGTGCCAAGCGGCATAACAAAGATTAATATACTCGAAGGCATATTTCTTATCATATAGATAAAAGAGGGCAGTCCCCGAGCTCTTCTCGGGGGGCCAGAAGTCTTGGTACTTTTAATACAAAAGGTAGCGTGATACATACTGCGTTTAACTGTAAAATTTTCAGAGGAGATTTGCATTCCATGGCCGCTCTGTCTCTTTGCTGGAGTCATCCCTCTTGCGTGCTCGGGGCTTCTGAGCGTCGATCCGGTAGTAGGAGTCGTTGCCCAGCACTTTGCTGATGATGAAGGGGCCTTCCCAAGGTGCCGACAGCTTGTGCTGGCCGGCTGTTCGCTGGATTAGTCGGAGCACGAGGTCGCCCTCTTGGAAAGATCTCGGCCTGACCTTCCTGTTGTAGTATCTATGCAAGCTCTGCTGGTAGATGCTGGACCGGCTGACTGCCAACAGCCGGCCCTCTTCCAGCAAGTTGACGCCATCTTGTCGTGCTTCTTCTGCTTCTTCCTCGGTGTACATGGTGACTCGCGGGGAATCGAACTCTATGTCCGTTGGGATGACGGCTTCAGCACCGTAGACGAGGAAGAAAGGCGTGAAGCCGGTTGACTTGTTTGGAGTCATGCGCAGACTCCAGAGGATGGCTGGCAACTCGTCAAGCCAGCAGCCAGCAGAGCGCTCCAGAGGCTCGATCAGTCGGGGCTTGATGCCGGACAAGATGAGGCCATTTGCTTGCTCCACCTGGCCGTTTGACTGTGGATGGGCGACGGACACTAGGTCCAGTCGGATGCCCTGTGTCGCACAGAAACGGGCCAAGGTGCCTTTGGCAAAATTCGTGCCGTTGTCAGTGATGATGCTATGTGGTATGCCGTATCGAATTGTGATGTCGGAGATGAAAGTCACGGCAGTCAGACCATTCAGTTTCTTGATTGGCTTCACTTCTATCCACTTGGTGAACTTGTCCACCGTGACAAGTAAGTGAGTTAAGCCACCTCGTGCCGTCTTGAATGGTCCCACCATGTCTAGGACCCAAACTGCGAAAGGCTAGGCAATGGAGATGGTCTTGAGTGCAGAAGCCGGCTGATGCGGCTTGGAGCGGAACTTCTGGCACCCTTTGCATTTTTGGACCAATTCCTTGGCCTCTTCTAAGGCCGTTGGCCAAAAGAAACTATGTCGGAAAGCTTTGGCGACGAGTGCTCTTGAAGCCGCATGGTGGCCGCACTCGCCTTGATGGATGTCTTTGAGAATTGCCTGGCCTTGCTCTGGCTCTACACAGCGCTGGTACACACCAGTGACGCTGCGCCTGAACAGCTCTCTGTTGACTATGGTGTAGGCTGCCGCTTGGTGTTGTACTTGCCGAGCTAAGGTCTCATCAGTCGGCAGCTCTTTGCTCACCGGGAATTTGAGGATGGGCTGGGCCCATGAGGGTGCTGCTATTTCTTCGACTGCCAAAACTGCGACTTGGACGAGGGCGGCTGGGCTGGGAGGCGGCGGGCTGGAGTCAACAACCGCTTGCTGGATTAATGAAGTCCCCAGGCCGACTGGCGCAGCCCTTGGGCCGAGTTCTGGAGTCTTCGGGCCGGCCGCCGCAGTCCCCGGGCCGGGTTTTGCAGTCCCTGGGCCGGCCTCGATTGTGGCGGCTTTGGAGCCATCTACCAAAATCCCCGTACCGTCTGCCGGGGCTCTGGAGTCGGATCCGACTTCTTCGGGGGGAGCCGGCACAAAGATGTAGTCCGACTCTGGTGAAGGCTTGACAGACGGCTTGAGGAGGCGTTGAAGGGCGACGCCGGATGGTATTGCTTGGCAGGTAGAACCGATTCGTGCCAAGGCGTCTGCTTGGTCATTGTCGTTTCTTGGCACATGGAGGAACTCGCACCCCTCGAAATATCCACTGAGTTGCTGCACGAGGAAACGGTAACTCTCCATGTTTGCATCTTTGGCGTCCCAGTTGCCAGACGACTGCTGGACCACTAAGTCCGAGTCGCCATAACACAGGATCCGGGGAATGCCAAGTTCTTTGGCAAGCCGGTGCCCGTGAATGAGCGCCTCGTACTCGGCGATGTTGTTGGAGGCGGCAAAATGGATTTGCAGTGCGTATTTGAGCTTGTCGCCTTTAGGAGAAGTGAGGACAACGCCGGCTCCCAAGCCGGTGCGCATCCTGGAGCCGTCGAAATGCATCCGCCAATGGGTGGAGTCGGGCGCTGGAGGTAGGTACTGGGTCTCGTCCCAGTCGACGAGGAAGTCGGCCAGTGCTTCGTGTGCTCACCCTGTACAGAGGGAGTGTTCCGTGTGCTCACCTCTAGGGATGTGTGTCACGTATACCATGTTTACTGTTTTTGCGTCGGGGGGAAACTGCTTCTGACCCCCGTTCTTCGGTTGGTGAGCCTGTTCGTCGTTGCTATCGCCGGGCGGCTTCTTCCCCTTTTGTTCGGCATTTAACTTGTCGGCCTGTTTGAAGACCCAACAACTTCTGTTGGTGTGATTAGCTGGTTTATTGGGGTGGCCATGGATCTGGCTGGGCCTATCCAGTATTTTGTCTAAATTGGATGGCCCGTCTTTGTTTTCCATAAATGGCTTTTTCCGTTGGCCGGGTTTGGGGCCGCTGAATCTAGTGTTGACCGTTGTGTCTTGTGTGCCCTCATTATTATTGCGACGTTTGTTTTTATTGTGTCGTGGCTTTCCATTACCGTCCCGCACTTCAGAGGTGCCAGGATCGCTGGCGCTATTGCTTCTACGGGCGAGCCAGCTGTCTTCTCCCGCACAAAAGCGAGTCATCAGAGCGGTAAGGGCTGACATAGACTTTGGTTTTTCCTGACCGAGGTGGTGGGCAAGCCACTTGTCTCGGACGCTGTGTTTGAAGGCCGCGAGGTCTTCCACGTCTGGACAGTCAACAAATTGGTTCTTTAACTAAAAACCTAGTCCAGAGCTTTCTGGCGGACTCTCCGGGCTGCTGGACAATGTGACTTAGGTCATCGGCATCCGGTGGCCGGACATATGTACCTTGAAAGTTATCGCGGAAGGCATCTTCCAACTCCTCCCAACTGCCAATTGAGTTTTCAGGCAGACTGTTTAACCAGTGCCGAGCTGGTCCTTTGAGTTTTAATGGGAGGTACTTGATGGCATGAAGGTCGTCTCCGCGGGCCATGTGGACATGGAGAAGGAAATCCTCAATCCACACCGTGGGATCTGTTGTTCCGTCGTATGATTCGATATTCACGGGTTTAAACCCTTCTGGGAATTCATGCTCCATTACTTCGTCAGTGAAGCAGAGTGGTGTGCGGCGCCTCTATATTGGGCCACGTCGCGATGTAGCTTAGATGGAGTCTGTCTGCGGTTTTCGGCCCGGTCGTGACTAGACTTGTCATGTCCGAATAGGTAGCCGCCGTTGCGCGTCGAGGCATGTCCTCACGATACGTAGATCGATCTGGTATGTTCTGCTCTAGTATCCAGGTCCTACCGAGGGTCGTATGTATGATCCCGAGCTGTTTTTTCTCTGTTTTTTCTTTGGGTTGAGGCGGGCTGCTGTTCGGCTTGAGCTGCCGCTTTATCCCGGCTACATGGTGGTCGGTTAACCGCATTGTACAGACCGCGTGGCACAGGTTCCGGCGCCTCCTCATCGAACTAAGGTAGCAATCTGCGCTTCGGGTAACCCTTGGTTGTGCACTTGAGGCCGTATTCTTCGGCTATTAGGATGTATGTCCATCTATCATTGAGTAGGTCTACTACCTCTTGAGCACTGTGTTGGATTTCCCCAAAGAGGAAGGGATGATGCAACAAAGTAGCGTAAGTATTTCCCTCAGTTTTTGAGAACCAAGGTATCAATCCAGTAGGAGGCTACGCTCGAGTCCCTCGTACCTACACAAAAACAATAGCTCAACGCAACCAACGCACTTAGGGGTTGTCAATCCCTTCACGGTCACTTACGAAAGTGAGATCTGATAGAGATGATAAATAATATTTTTGGTATTTTTGTTATAGAGATGCAAAGTAAAAGTAAAAGCAAAGTAAAAGCAAAGCAATAATAAAGTGATGGAGATTGATATGATGAGAAAGAGACTCGGGGGCCATAGGTTTCACTAGTGGCTTCTCTCAAGAGCATAAGTATTCTACGGTGGGTGAACAAATTACTATTGAGCAATTGACAGAATTGAGCATAGTTATGAGAATATCTAGGTATGATCATGTATATAGGCATCACGTCTGAGACAAGTAGACCGAAACGATTCTGCATCTACTACTATTACTCCACTCATCAACCGCTATCCAACATGCATCTAGAGTATTAAGTTAAAAATAGAGTAATGCCTTAAGCAAGATGACATGATGTAGAGGGATAATTTCATGCAATATGATAAAAAAACCATCTTGTTATCCTCGATGGCAACAATACAATACGTGCCTTGCTGCCCCTTCTTTCACTGGGAAAGGACACCGCAAGATTGAACCCAAAGCTAAGCACTTCTCCCATGGCAAGAACAACCAATCTAGTAGGCCAAACCAAACTGATAATTCGAAGAGACTTGCAAAGATAACCAATCATACATAAAAGAATTCAGAGAAGATTTAAATATTATTCATAGATAGACTTGATCATAAACCCACAATTCATCGATCTCAACAAACACACCGCAAAAAGAAGATTACATCGAATAGATCTCCACAAGAGAGGGGGAGTGTCGGTGTCAAAACCAGCGGATCTCAGGTAGGGGGTCCCGAACTGTGCGTCTAGGATCGATGGTAATAGGAGGCAGGGGACACGATGTTTACCCAGGTTCGGGCCCTCTTGATGGAGGTAATACCCTACGTCCTGCTTGGTTGATATTGATGATATGAGTATTACAAGAGTTGATCTACCACGAGATCGTAGAGGCTAAAACCCTAGAAGCTAGCCTATGGTATGATTGTTGTATATGATCTATCGACTAGCCTGGCCCTCGGTTTATATAATGCACCAGAGGCCTAGGATAACAAGAGTCCTAGCCAAATACGCCGGTGGGGAGGAGTCCTTGTCTTGATCACCAAGTCTTGTGGAATCTTCCATGTATGCGGCAGCTGTCCAAACTGGCCCATGAGTATACGGCCATGGGGGTCCTCGGCCCAATCTAACAAATCGGGAGATGACGTGTTGAGTACCCCCTAGTCCAGGACACCGTCAGTAGCCCCTTGAACCGGTCTTCAAGTTAGGGACGCTCCTCGATTCTTCCAAACTGTTCTTCATCTTCGGTTGTCGGTCTTGAAAACTGGTTCAACAAATCTTCTCATCTTCGATCTTGAGGATCGCCGAAATGCATTCGACGAGTTTATACGTCGGGTATCCGAGGAGCCCCTTTAAGTTTCTGGCCTTTATCAATGCCTTGTTATTTTTATGCCACATCTCGGGTTTGAAGTTGTTCCCAAGAGGTAGTGTCCTCTTGCGTCCGAGCTCTAACGCCGGACTGCATTCGAGGTATCTTTTGTAGACGAGCACCAACGCCGGACCGCTTCCAAGCTCCAACGCCGGAATGTATCCGAGCTCCAACACCGGACTGTATCCGAGCTCCAACACCGGACTATGTCCAAGCTCCAACGCCGGACTGTCATAAATCACCTTGGTTCAAAGAAGTTGAAGGAGTTTAGCCGAGCTTAATGCTGGAAATGCCCTCTATGGAGCCAGCCACTAGCACCTGAGCTTTATGCCGGACTACTTCCGAGGTGGTGCACCACCCCGACTGTGGGCCAATTTTTTGTCAATATTTTTTATTGGTGCAATTTATTCTCTGCCAAGATATATAGCAAGTAACCCTCTACGTGTGTATCGGTTTAAAACCCGAGATGCACTTGAAGGATGATGTAAGACCACTGATCCCAGTAGCCGCTGAGCCTCAGGTTGATTTGCAAAATCGGCCTGAGGATCAAGTCCTAGCTCGGCAGAATACTTCGGGATACAAAAAGCGGCGTGCTCAGCCCTCGAGACTCGGGTTGGGTGCGGCCGACCAACCTGAGGATCATAATCTCCTCGGAAACTGTATTGCACTTAAAATTTTCTGCATTGGACAGGCAATGCAGTAGCCCCCGAGACACTGGTCGGGTGGCAACACCAGATCAGGGGATCGATGTGCCCCTTTAATATTTGTAAGTAATAAGCCCAAAGCCCAGTAGCCCCCGGGCCTTAATGTGGGCATGGGTGGCCGAATTAAGGATCGATATCCATAGTAAAATCACAAATTATGTGTAATGACTCTATGTATGCAAGTACTTTACATCCTTAATGCTCGGATCCGCATTGTACAAAACTTTGTTGACCGACCATCGGCTTCCACCTCCTCGGCTAGTAGCCGAGGAGTGTTTTGTCCTACTTTATAAAGCCTTTATGAGGGCAAAGATTTATGACAAACAAGGCAATCTGGCCATACGGTTTTATAAACAAAGGTACGCAGAGAGATATGTTATATTACTGTTTAACATAATAAATGTCTTCCAAAGAAAATAGTCCCGCTATCGGTTCCTTTCTTTGGGTTGTCATGCTAAGCATGATCATGAAACCTCAGCTCTAATGTAAGAGAAAAATATCGAGGATTTAGTTTGAGGCCAGTTAATAGCCCCCGGTAGTGTTCGGCGACAGTCCAGGTCAAGCCGTAAACACTTCGGCCATTGTTATGAATGGCCCGTCATTTAACAGCATCATCAGATCACTGACCAGTTTACGGTTATTATGACAGTCAGTTTTCGGCTTTCTCCACTGAGGTGCTTAACCATGTGAGCTGGAAGCACAATCGCAGTGGTTCTCCCTTTGCACACCTAGCCGAACAAAGCGGAACGTAGGAGGCAAGCGCAGGAGCCGGGCAACCCAACTATTGACCGAAGACACAATTTGAAACCAATGCATATATAGTGAGATCTGAGAATGTTTTTGCCGAATCTATAAAGGTGTCCGGCATTGCACTGTGAGACTTGTGTTGGAAACACACAAATAGTTTGAAAGTGCCATAAGCTTGGAAAACCAAAAAACGTCAGTAAAAACATGACGTCCGAACAAGATCAAGTGTTCGATGCCAATAAGAAAATTGGAAGAGAAAGAAAAAATTGTGCTTCTGTCGTGTTTTGACAACGACCAAGAAGAAAACACATTTACAGCTCATATATAAATTTTAAGAGCCCCAACTGACTTGGGTAAGAATTTTATGTATAATGATTGTATGTACCGAAGTACTAATATCATATCTTTGTTCACCCAAACTTTAAAGGCGTCTTAACCGACCGTCGGCTTCTCCCTCTTCGGTCAAGGACCGAAAAGTGTTATGTACTCCACCTGTCGAGAATATCGACAGTGTTTCCGATAACCAGGCAACCGAGCCATAATGCTATAACAGACAAAGCGCGCTCAGGGAACTTATGCTATATTACAGACGAAGTGTAAGAAGCATCTTCGAAGAAAATAGTACCCCCACCGATACCTTTTTTGGTGCTCATTATTACTATGAGACTTGTGCAATAGATTTTTGTACTCATGAGTTCCGTTGTGTGCCGACCATGATTGAAAACAATAAGAGCGCTAGCTTTCGGCTTCACCCAGTCTGAGGTCAGAGCTCGGAGGACTCGGTCGTGACAATCGCAGAGGTGCTCCCTTTACTCCCTAGCCGAAGAATCTGGAATGTAGGGGTAAGCACAGGAGCCAGGCAACCCATCTTGCAAACCGCTTAAGTCAATATGATGCATATTGTGGCGTAATACACGAACAAGGAACGAAGCCGTACAAGTATAATCATATGCAAGAGGAAAAGCTTCATAAAGGAAGCCCCCAAATAAACGGGGTATTTGAATTTGTGCGTCACAAACAAAGTTTGGACAACGAAATTTTTTACAAGCAACTTTTTTCCAAAAAAAGTATAATGCTTGGTCGAACCGAACACAAGTTAAAAATTTAAAACTTTGAGCATGAAGGCAACTTAGCTGGTTAATGTGTTCGGTGTTGATGACGTGGCCCGAGCTTGATGCGGGACAAGGTTCCATCCCCCAAGCCGGTCCCAAGGTGGCGGAGCAAAGAGCTCGGCACTTCGAAGTGGTGACATAGCACGGTCAATGCGGGCCGGAAGAGTGATGCCGAAGTCCCTGGCATGGGGTAATGAAGTGTTGACGAAGCCCCCCGTCCAGCCGAGGTGACGTGGTATGTAAGTACGCCGAGTTGACGATATTGCCCAACCCGGATCATTTTCCTATGCACAAAATATAGTGCAAACCGGAGATAATAGTAATAACAATAATAATTAAAAATCGTTGCATAATAAATAATTTATGCAAAGTGAGTAATAAAAGAAATATGGCCTGGCGCCGAAGTCAATGTCGACGCAGGGCGTCGGTGTGATGCGGTAAAGGCATGGCAAAGCCTGAATTCACATGTCGGTCCGAGTTCCGGATGCGGCGTTCGTCGGACCATGTACGGAAATTGACCGAACCACCATGTGACCGTCATTAATGCGGCCATCATTTGATAGACCTGTGTACATATGATGAACAAACCAGAGTAATAATTTCTTGGGAAAAATGAACCCGAACAAGCAAAAAATACTAGGATTAATAGCACCTGGTTTATTTTTTGTAGCAATCCGAAGAAAGGTGATTCCGAAAATTGGGACTTGATCCGCACACCCATTGCCTGGTGGGCGATAAAGCGATGGTATGGCAATGCTGGCAAAGGTTGGCTCGCCGAGGCAAAGCCCTTGGCCCAGCTAACGTGACGGAGCTGGTCGGCTAGTGACGCCGAAGTCTCCGGAGTAGGTTGATGAAGAGATGGTGAAGCCCCCGGTCTAGCCGAGATGTCGAAGCCTTGATGTTAGCCGATGAGTTGAAGTAGGTCGGCGTGATGGATACCAGCTTGAAGAAGCAATAGTGCGGCCCTGCCGATGCAGGTCGTGATGTGGTAGATGCCGGCTTGATGAAGTGACTGTGAGGCGATGCCGGTATGCCCGCTCCGTGTAATCCGTGGGGGCGGCGATGTTGGTGATGATTTATCCTTCGCGATGCCGGACTCTTGTTCGGCTTGCCGAGGTGATGATCCGAAGAAGTTGAGCTTGGCTCAACAAAGTGACGACGTGTCTAGCGCAGGTCGGCAGCCTTGGAGCAATATTACCGGACTGGTTTGACACCAGCATGATGATGAAGATGACCTCAGGGGAGGCTTAAAAATTTACGGGGACGTGTTTAAAAACAATTCACAATACCCTAGAAGATAATTCCTCTAAAAAGGTTGTCCAATATCATGTTCATAAAGAAACATGAATTCGGGTCGGATCCGTATTCGCGTAGAAAACGGATCCAAAAATTGGTCCACTCATCGAAAGATTCTCGGAGTTTGAACCGTCGGATCGAGCTGAAATTTGGAGGGGTGGTAGATATGGGAATTCCACCGTAGATGAACGGTTGGATCTTCCAAAGGACCTCTGAGATGGGCTCTAGAGACCACGCCCTAAACTCGTCCAGATTCCCGTATAGATTTGACAGGGCTCCGGTATCGTAGTTTGTCGGAGATTCCTCCATCGGAACTCGACGAAATTTTGCATGGCTGTTGTAGACGTAATTCCGCACCATTCCACCGAAGCAATCGTCAAACCGACGCTCGAGGAGGCGGTGACAGTGGATACAAGTTCGCTGCCCAGAAAAACAGCACGGCCGCCCGAGGGCAATGTTGATGTTGAGCCCTCGAGCTCCATGGATGATCCCTCTATGATCATGATAGAGATCGGAGTTGATGTTGATGAAAGCCCCCGTCCGAACATGACGATCGGAGAAGGAGTGCGGTCCTCGGTCGAGCCAAGGTGACCAGTCGAGCCGGTGACGAAGATGTCGACGTCGTAGTTAATCCGCAGACAAGTCATCGATCCTTTTGTCGATCACACAGCGAACCTCTCAATGAAAGCACCAATGTCGGTGTCAAAACCGGCGGATCTTGAGTAGGGGGTCCCGAACTGTGCGTCTAGGATCGATGGTAACAGGAGGCAGGGGACACGATGTTTACCCAGGTCCGGGCCCTCTTGATGGAGGTAATACCCTACGTCCTGCTTGATTGATATTGATGATATGAGTATTACAAGAGTTGATCTACCACGAGATCGTAGAGGCTAAAACCCTAGAAGCTAGCCTATGGTATGATTGTTGTATATGATCTATCGACTAGCCTGGCCCCAGTTTATATAATGCACCAGAGGCCTAGGATAACAAGAGTCCTAGTCGAATACGCCGGTGGGGAGGAGTCCATGTCTTGATCACCAAGTCTTGTGGAATCTTCCATGTATGCGGCAGCTGTCCAAACTGGCCCATGAGTATACGGCCATGGGGGTCCTCGGCCCAATCTAACAGATCGGGAGATGACGCGTTAAGTACCCCCTAGTCCAGGACACCGTCAGGGAGAACGTTGTATTGAGATCCAAAAAGAGAGAAGAAGCCATCTAGCTACTAGCTATGGACCCGTAGGTCTGAAGTAAACTACTCACACTTCACCGAAGGGGCTTGGATGATGATGTAGAAGCCCTCCGTGATCGACGCCCCCTCCGGCGGAGCTCCGGAATAGGCCCCAAGATGGGATCTTGTGGATACAGAAAGTTGCGGCGGTGGAATTAGGTTTTTGGCTTCGTCCCCGATCGTTTGGGGGTACGTGGATATATATAGGAGGAAGAAGTATGTCGGTGGAGTTTCAAGGGGCCCACGACGCAGGGGGCGCGCCCTAGGGGGGCGCGTCCCCTACCCTCATGACCACCTAGTGGCTTTCTTGACGGAGGGTCCAAGTCTCCTGGATCTTATCTGATGAGAAAATCACGTTTCCGAAGGTTTCATTCCGTTTGGACTCCGTTTGATATTCCTTTTCTTCGAAACCCTCAAACAGGCAAAAACATCAATTCTGGGCTGGGCCTCCGGTTAATAGGTTAGTCCCAAAAATAATATAAAACTGGATAATAAAGCCCAATAATGTTTAAAACAGTAGATAATATATCATGGAGCAATCAAAAATTATAGATACATTGGAGACGTATCAAGCATCCCCAAGCTTAATTCCCGCTCGTCCTCGAGTAGGTAAATGATAAAAACAGATCTTTTTGATGCGGAGTGCTACTTGGCATAATTTTAGTGTAATTCTTCTTAATTGTGGTATGAATATTCAGATCAAAAAGATTCAAGACAAAAGTTTATTTTACATAAAAATGATAATACTTCAAGCATACTAACTAAGCAATTATGTCTTCTCAAAATAACATGGCCAAAGAAAGTTCATCCCTACAAAATCATATAGTTTAGTCATGTTTCATTTTCGTCACACAAGAATGCTATCATCATGCACAACCCCAATGACAAGCCAAGTAATTGTTTCATACTTTAGTAATCTCAAACCTATAAACTTTCACGCAATATATGAGCGTGAGCCATGGACATAGCACTATGGGTGGAATTGAATACAATGAAGGGGGGTTATATGGAGAAGAAAAAAAGGAAGAAAGTCTCACATCAACGAGGCTAATCAATGGGCTATGGAGATGCCCACCAATTGATGTTAATGCAAGGAGTATGGATTGCCATGCAACGGATGCACTAGAGCTATAAATGTATGAAAGCTCAACAAAAGAAACTAGTGGGTGTGCATCCAACTTGCTTGCTCACGAAGACCTAGGGCACTTGAGGAGGCCCATTGTTGGAATATACAAGCCAAGTTCTATAATGAAAAATTCCCACTAGTATATGAAAGTGATAACATGAGAGACTCTCTACTATGAAGATCATGGTGCTACTTTGAAGCACAAGTGTGGTAAAAGGATAGTAACATTGTCCCTTCTCTCTTTTTCTCTCATTTTTTGGGACTTCTCTTTTTTATGGCCTTTCTCTTTTTTTTTGGGGGGGGGGGGGCTTCTCTTTTTTTTTTTGCTTTTTTTTTTTTTTTTTTTTTTTTTTT